>NW_024070200.1:54199255-54215945 GCF_014754425.2 Oryx dammah
TCTTGATGAAAGTGAAAGTGGAGAGTGAAAAAGTTGGCTTAAAGCTCAACATTCAGAAAATGAAGATCATGGCATCTGGTCCCATCACTTCATGGGAAATAGATGGGGAAACAGTGGAAACAGTGTCAGATTTTATTTTTGGGGGCTCCAAAATCACTGCAGATGGTGACTGCAGCCATGAAATTAAAAGACGCTTACTCCTTTGAAGAAAAGTTATGACCAACCTAGATAGCATATTGAAAAGCAGAGACATTACTTTGCCGACTAAGGTCCGTCTAGTCAAGGCTATGGTTTTTCCAGTGGTCATGTATGGATGTGAGAGTTGGACTGTGAAGAAGGCTGAGCACCGAAGAACTGATGCTTTTGAACTGTGGTGTTGGAGAAGACTGTTGAGAGTCCCTTGGACTGCAAGGAGATCCAACCAGTCCATTCTGAAGGAGATCAGCCCTGGGATTTCTTTGGAAGGAATAATGCTAAAGCTGAAACTCCAGTACTTTGGCCACCTCATGCGAAGAGTTGACTCATTGGAAAAGACTCTGATGCTGGGAAGGATTGGGGGCAGGAGGAGAAGGGGACGACCGAGGATGAGATGGCTGGATGGCATCATGGACTCGACAGACGTGAGTCTGAGTGAACTCCGGGAGTTGGTGATGGACAGGGAGGCCTGGCGTGCTGCAATTCATGGGGTCGCAAAGAGTCGGACACGACTGAGCGACTGAACTGAACTGAAGATAGAATAATGGAAATTATCCCATCAGAACAAACAACATAAAGCCAAATTGGGGCGGGGGGGAATGAAAGTGACATAAGAGACCTATGGGACAGTATAAAGTATGCCAATCTACACATAATCGGGGTTACAGGGGAAGAAAGAAAAAGGGGACTGATTATGTATTTGAAGAAATTATGGCTGAAAACTACTCAAATCTACAGAAGGAAACATATAGCCAGAAACAGGAAGCACAGAGGGTCCCAAATGAGATAAACCCAAACAGACATACCCTAAGATATAGTAAAAATGGCAAAAGTTAAAGCTTGAGAATATTCTAAAGGCAGCCAGAGAAAAATAGAGTTAATTAAAAAAGAACCCCCATAAGTCTATCATCTGATTTATCTATAGATACATTGTAGGCCAGAATGGAGTGGCAAAATAATAACATATTCAAAATCTTGGAAAGGAAAAACCTGCAAACTAGAACACTCTGCCCAGAAAGATAATCATATAGAACAGGAGAGATGAAGTTTCTCAGATAAGCAAAAATAAAGGAATAGAGTAACACTAAACCGATCCTAAAAGAAGTATTGAAAGGTCTTCTCTAAATAGAAAAGAAGCAAAAAGATGCAGGAAAGAGAAAATCCCAATTAGAAAGTAAATCACTTAAATAAGTGAGTATTCAGATCAAAAAGAAAATGATCTATTTGGGAAAGATGATAAACACAAGGAAAAATGAAATGATAAACATGAAGATGTAAAAGAGGATATCAAAATTATAAAATGGGAGTAGTAAGAAAATATAGATTCTTTTTATTTTCTAGAATGTTTTTGAGTCTATATGACCATCAGTCAAAGTAAGCAGATATAGGAAGGGGTTAACACACTTGGAAAACAGGGTAATCACAAATCAAAATATAATAATAGATTCACAAAAATAAAAGAGAGAACACAAGCATAAAATAAAAGGAAATTATCAAGCTGCAAAAAGAGAAACAAAAAGAAAGAAGAAATGGAATCAACTGGACAACGTTTAAAATGACAATAAATACATATTTATCAAAAATTACCTTAGATATCAGTGGACTAAATGTAATCAAAAGATTTTTTAAAAACCTAACAGCCTATAAAATGCTGCCTACAAAAGACTCATTTTAGGGCAAAGGGCACACTGAGATTGAAAGTGAGGGTATAGAAAAAGGTATTTCATGCAAATGGTAAGAAGCTGGGGGTCACAAGACATATCAGATGAAATAGGCTTTAAAAGAAAGGCCATAAAGAAGGGCACTATATAATGAAAGAAGGACCAATACAGGAAGAGGATTTTACACTTGGCACCATAGGTGTACCCAATAAGGATCACACAAATATATAAAATAAATACTAATAGACATAAGGGGACTTCCCTATACCTCAGATGGTAAAGAATCTGCCTACAGTGCAGGAGACCCAGGTTGGATCCCAAGGTCAGGAAGATCCCCTGGAGAAGGAAATGGCAACCCACTCCAGTATTCTTGTCTGGATAATTCCATAGACAGAGGAGCCTGGCAGTCTAGTCCATGGGGTTGCAAAGAGTTGGACACAACCAAGCAACTAACACAAACAGTGCCACCTGGGTGGGCTGCCATCTATGGGGTCACAAAAGAGCTGGACACAAGTTAGTAATAGACTAATACATACAGAGAGACATTGAAAGGAATACAATAATAGTATGAAACTAAAAGATATGAGAAAAGAACAATAATATGGAGACTAAAAACTATGCTACTAAAAAATGAATCAGTGATTAAGTCAAAGAAGAAATGTAGAACTTCTTAAGAAAAATGACAATGTAAATATGACTATACAAAATCTATGGGACACAGCAAAAGCAGTTTTTAGAGGGAAGTTCATAATGATAGAGGTTTTCCTCAAAAAAAAAAAAGAAAGAAAGAAAGAAAATCTCAAATAAACAATCTAACCGCCTACTTAAAAGAATTAGGAAAAAAAACAAAAACAAAACCTGAAGTCAACCGATGGAAGGAACTAGTAAAGGTCACAGAGAAAACAGAGATTTTTTTTATGAAAAAGAATTAATAAAACCAAGAGCTTGTTCTTTAAAAGGGTAAACAACATTAACAAACCTTGGCCAGGCTCACCAAGAACAAGAGAGAGAACCCACAAAAGCAAAAGAAATGAAAAAGGAAACATAACAACCAATACCACAAAAAGACAAAAATTAAGGGAATATTATGAACAATTCAGTTCAGTCGCTCAGTCGTGTCTGACTCTTTGTGACCCCATGAATTGCAGCATGCCAGGCCTCCCTGTCCATCACCAACTCCTGGAGTTCACTCAGACTCATGTCCATCGAGTCAGTGATACCATCCAGCCATCTCATCCTCGGTCGTCCCCTTCTCCTCCTGCCCCCAATCCCTCCCAGCATCAGAGTCTTTTCTAATGAGTCAACTCTTCTCATGAGGTGGCCAAAGTACTGGAGTTTCAGCTTTAACATCAGACCTTCCAAAGAACACCCAGGACTGATTTCCTTTAGGATGAACTGGTGGGACCTCCTTGCAGTCCAAGGAACTCTCAAGACTCTTCTCCAACACCACAGTTCAAAAGCATCAATTCTTCGGTGCTCAGCTTTCTTCACAGTCCAAGTCTCACATCCATACATGACCACTGGAAAAACCATAGCCTTGACTAGACGGATCTTTGTTGGCAAAGTAATGTCTCTGCTTTCTAATGTGCTCTCTAGGTCAGTCATAACTTTTCTTCCAAGGAGTAAGTGTCTTTTAATTTCATGGCTGCAGTCACCATCTGCAGTGATTTTGGAGCCCCCAAAAATAAAGTCTGACACTGTTTCCACTGTTTCCCCATCTATTTCCATGAAGTGATGGGACCAGATGCCATGATCTTAGTTTTCTGAATGTTGAGCTTTAAGCCAACTTTTTCACTCTCTTTCACTTTCATCAAGAGGCTTTCGAGTCCCTCTTCACTTTCTGCCATAAGGGTGGTGTCATCTGCATATCTGAGATTATTGAGATTTCTCCCGGCAATCTTGATTCCAGCTTGTGTTTCTTCCAGTCCAGCGTTTCTCATGATGTACTCTGCATAGAAGTTAAATAAGCAGGGTGACAATATACAGCCTTGATGTACTCCTTTTCCTATTTGGAACCAGTCTGTTGTTCCATGTTCAGTTCTAACTGTTGCTTCCTGACCTGCATATAGGTTTCTCAAGAGGCAGGTCAGGTGGTCTGGTATTCCCATCTCTTTCAGAATTTTCCACAGTTTATTATGATTCATACAGTCAAAGACTTTGGCATCGTCAATAAAGCAGAAATAGATATTTTTCTGGAACTCTCTTGCTTTTTCCATGATCCAGCAGATGTTGGCAATTTGATCTCTGGTTCCTCTGCCTTTTCTAAAACCAGCTTGAACATCTGGAATTTCATGGTTCATGTATTGCTAAAGCCTGGCTTGGAGAATTTTGAGCATTACTTTACTAGCGTGTGAGATGAGTGCAATTGTGTGATTATACACCAACAATTTCAATAATCTAGAAGAAATTAATAGGTTTCTAGAACCATATACCCTACCATAATTGAATCAAGAAGAAATAAATAATTTGAACAAAGCTGATCCTTAGAAATGAAATATAATCTATTTTTTAAAAACTTCCATACAAATAAAAGTACAGGACCAGATGGCTTATTCTACCAAACATAAGAAAAACTCACATCAATCCTTCTTAAACTCCTCCAAAATTTTTGAAGAGGGAACACTCACAGACATTCTATAAAGCCACCATTACCCTGATATCAAAATCAGACAAAGACACCACCACAGAAGAAAATTATAGGCCAATAACTCTGATGAATATAGGTGCAAAAATTCTCAACAAATAACAGCAAACCAAATCCAACAGCACATAAAAACATTCACACATCACAACCTAGAGGATTCATCCCAAACTCACAAGGATGGTTCAAAATATGCAAAATCAATGTGATACACCACACTAAAAAAAGAAGAAGATACAAAGGTTTGTGATCATCAAAATAGATACAGAGAAAGGGGCATAGAAGGACATATATCAACACAATAAAAGCTATTTATGACAAACTCATAGCCAGTATAATTCTCAAGGGTGAAACACTGAAAACCTCCCAATTAAAATCTGGAACAAGACAAGGATGCCCACTCTCACCACTTCACTTCAATATAGTATTGGAAGTCATCACCACAGTAATCAGATAAGAAAAAGAAAAGCTATTCAAATTGGAAGGGAAGAGGTAAAATTGTCACTATATGCAGATGGCATATACTATATAAAGAAAACCCTAAAGACTCCACACAAAAACTACTAGAACTGGTAAATGAATTCAGCAAGGTAGCAGGATACAAGATTAACTTACAGAAATCAGTTGCATTTCTTTTCACTGTAACAGTGAAATATCAGAAAGGGAATGGGGAAAAAAAAACTTTTAAAATTACACTAAAAAATACTTAGGAAACCTGACCAAGGAGGTGAAAGACTATGCTGAGAACTATAAATCATTAATAAAAGAAATTAAAGAGGATTCAAAGAAATGGAAAGATGTCCCATGTTCTTGAAGAATGAATACTGTTAAAATGACAATACTCCCATAGCAATCTACAAATGTAATGCAATCCATATCAAGTTACCCATGACCCTTTTAACAGGACTAGAACAAATAATCCTAAAATTTATATAGACCCATAAAAGACCCAGAATTGTCAAAACAATCCTGAGGAAAAGTAGGGCAAGAGGCATAACCCTCCCAGACTTCAGACAGTACGACAAAGCTACAGTAATCAAAACAGTGTGGTACTGGGACAAAACCAGATGTACGGATCAATGGAACAGAATGGAAAGCCTGGAAATGAACCCACACACCTACAGTCAACCTTTGTCTAAGGAGGCAAAAATAAAAAATAGGAAAGAGACAAAGTCTCGTCAGCAAGTGGTACTGGGGAAGTAGGACAGCCGCGTGTAAATCAATGAAGGCACAGCACACCTTCACACCATGCATGGAAATAAACTCAAACAAATGGCTTAAAGATTTAAACATAAGACATGACACCTTAGAACTCCTAGAAGAGATCATAGGCAAAACATTCTCCCACATAAATTGTACCAATCTTTTCTTCTATCAAACTCCCAAGGCAATAGAAATAATAACAAAACTGAACAAACAGGACCTCATCAAACTACATGCTTTTACACAGCAAAGAAAATCATAAACTAAATGAAAAGACAATCCACAGACTGGGAGAAAATATTTGCAAACAATGGGACTGGCAAAGGCGTCATTTCCAAAATATAAAAACAGCTCACACAACTCAACAACAACAAAAACCAAACAACCCAATCAAAAAATTGGCAGACCTAAATAGACATTTCTCAAAATAAGACATACAAATGGCCAATAGGCACATGAAAAGCTGCTCAACATTGTTAATCATCATAGAAATGTAAATTAAAACTACAATGAGATACCATCTCACATCAGTTAAAATGACCATCATTAAATAAACTACAAATAATACATGCTGGAGAGGGTGTGGAGAAAAGTTAACCCTCCTGCACTGTTCATGAGAATGTAAGTTGATGTAGCCACTATGCAAAACTGGATGAAGAGTCCTCAAAAAACTAAAAATAGAGTTGCCATATGATCCAGCTATCCAACTCCTGGGTATATATCTGGAGTATATAATTTAAAAAATGCATGCACCCCTGTGTTCACTGCAGCACTATTTGCAATAGCCAAGGCATGGAAACAACCTGAACGTCCATTAACAGATGGATGGATAAAGAAGACATGGTGCACACACACAATGGAATACTACTCAGCAATTAAAAAGAATGAAACAATTCCACGTGCAGCAACAGGGATGGAGGAAGAGATTGCAATACTCAGTACAGTAAATCAGAAAAAGAAATACCACATTATATCACTTGCCCAGAATCTAAACTATGACACAAAGGAACCTATCTGTGAAACAGAAACAGGGTCACAGACACAGAAAACAGATTTGTGGTTGCCAAGTGGGGGTGGGGGAGGACATAGGGGACAGATGGGCTGGGAGTTTGGAATTAGTATATGCCAACTAGTACATACAGGATGAACAAACAAGTTCCTCCTTATAGTACAGGGAACCGTATTCAGTATCCTATTATAAACCATAATGGAAAAGAACATTAAAAAGAATGTACTTACGTGTACCACTGAGTCACTTTGCAGTAGAGCAGAAATCAGCACAACATTATAAATCAGCTATACTTCAACAAATAAATAAGACCCCAAAACAAAACAAAACCAGATGGCTGAGAAGAATAATTGTGTGTTATTGCAAACTTAATCAGGCAGTGACACCAATTTTAACTTTGGTTGCAAATATGGTGATTTACTAAGAAAAGCAGCACACTGGCCACAGGAATGCAGCTTGACAAATGCTATTTCTCCAATTTCTATTGATAAAGATGATCAGGGTGGATTTGCCTTCACATTGTCAACTCTCTTGCTCTTTTGTCAGAATATTATCCAGATGGACCTTGACTATTCAATATGCCACAGAACATGATGAAGGGCCATTGTGCCAGTAATAGTATACGAATGGTGCATGGTAACAAAAACTGCCTGTGGCGAACTGGGTGGTATCTAATTTCACCAAATCAGAGTTGGACACAGAATGCCTTGTTAAATGGAAATGGTCTAATTGAGACTAGAGTCAAATAAGTCCACAGGGCACAAGTAAATGGCATGAATAGGCACATCCTCCTAATATTTCCCTGCTTTTCCATCTACTCACACTAATGGCCTCATTGGGAATTTTCAATCAGTTAGAGGAGGAAAAAATATGAGCACAGTTTATGCATAAATCTGAAGATATATAGTTCCACAGGGGGGCAGGGTGGAGGCTGGCCTTGAAAGAAAAGAAATGACTTCATTTGGGCTGACACTGAGTAGCACCTCTTCCTGCCTACCTCTCCTGAAGAAGGAAAAGACCAGAAGTAAGGCTTGACATTAAGTCATTGGCAGTGGTTAACAACTAGGTGGCTGGTTAGAACTTGAAAAGATCAAGATTGGACAATTACTGATAAAGAAGCCTGGGCTAAAGATGTGCAGATGGATCTCTCAGCATGAACACAGAGAAGATAATCACTTCTTACAAAAATGCCACCCCCAGAGGGTATCACTATAGAGCAAGTCCTCAGCTATCAGTCAGACTGACGGTGGATGTCAGTCAACATTTTCCCAGCCACCCAGTGCATGCTCAATGGGCTCATGCCCAAACTAGCCATGGAGTCATGGTTGGAGGATGAACTCAAATGATTTTCCCAACCTACAACCAAGAATACTCTACCCTCTCATTCAGATTCAGTGGAGAGACCAAAAGTTTACAGATAAGCAAAAGCTAAAAGAATTCATCACAACCAAACCAGATTTACAACAAATGCTAAAAGAACTTCTCTAGGTGGGAAAGAGACCAGGAGCTTACAAGAACCTTGTACACATATTGACTGCTATATCAAAACCTCATGGTAACACCAAACCAAAAAAGTACAGTAAGTACACACAGAAGGAAAAACAACCCAAACTCAACACTATGTATGGTCATCAAATCAAGACAGAACAAAATAAGACTAAAGATTTACAAAAACAAACCCAAAACAATTAAGAAAATGTCAATATTGGTAATTATGAATACTTTAAATATAAATGGATTAAATGCTCCAAGCAAAAGACATAGACTGGCTGAATGGATATAAAAACAAGACCATATATATGCTGTCTACAAGAGACTCACTTCAGATCTAGGGACATATATAGACTGAAAATGAGGGGATGGAAAAAGGTATGCTATGCAAATGGAAACCGCCCCCCCCAAAAAAAAAAAAAACCTGGAAGAGCAATAGAAAAAAAAAGTAGACTCTAAAATAAAGGCTGTTATCAGAGACAAAGGACACTACATAATGATCTAGGGATCAGTCCAAGATGATATAATAATTGTAAATATATATGCACACAACATAGAAGCACCTCAATATATAAAGCAAATTGCTGACACCTTATATGCTGCTGCTGCTACTGCTGCTAAGTCGCTTCAGTCGTGTCTGACTCTCTGTGACCCCATAGATGGCAGCCCACCAGGCTCCCCCATCCCTGGGATTCTCCAGGCAAGAACACTGGAGTGGGTTGCCATTTCCTTCTCCAATGCATGAAAGTGAAAAGTGAAAGTGAAGTCACTCAGTCATGTCCAGCTCTTCGTGACCCCATGGACTGCAGCCTACCAGGCTCCTCCACCCATGGGATTTTCCAGGCAAGAGTACTGGAGTGGAGTGCCAGACACCTTATATATAGAAGGGGAAATCAAGAGTATCACAGTAAGTGGGGGATATTAACACCACACTTACATGAATGGACAGATATTCAGGCAGAAAATCATTAAGGAAACGTAAGCCTTAAAAGACACATCAGACTGGACAGATTTAATTGATATTCATAGGAGATTTAATTTGAAAGCAATAGAACACACATTCTTCACAAGTGCACATGAACATTCTCCAAGATAGATCACATCTTGGCCTACAAGTTAAGCCTCAGCAAAACTGAGTCAAGAAAACTTCAGTTAAGAAAACTGAAGTCACATCAAGCATCTTTTCCAACCATGGTGCTATGAGATTAGAAACCAATTACAAGAAAAAACTTAAAAAAAAACCCACTAACATGTGGAGGCTAAAAAATATGCTACTGAAAACTAATGGATCACTGAGGAAATCAAAGAGGAAAAGTTAAAAATACCTAGAGACAAGTGACAATGAAAACACAACAATGCAAAACCTATGGGGCACACCAAAAGCAGTTCTGAGAGGGGAGTTTATAGCAATCCAGTCCTACAGCAGGAAATAAGACATCTCAAACAGACAACCTAAACTACGTCTAAAGCAACTAGAGAGAAGAACAAACACCACCCAAACTTAGTAGAAGAAAAGAAACCACAAAGATCAGCGCAGAGATAAATGAAGACAAAGAAAACAATAGCAAAGATCAGTGAAACTGAAAGCGGGCTCTTTTAAAGCTTCGGTCTCATTTTTGCAGTGAAAGTTACAAACAATATACCATAAATTAATTGAAAGTTACAAACTTAATAAATGTCAGGTTCCTAAGAAAATAAAAACTGGTTCTTTGAGAAGATAAAATTGATAAACAGCCAGATTCACTAAGAAAAAAGGGAGAGGACACAAAATTAATAAAATTAGTAATGAAAAAGAAGTTGCAACTGAGACCACAGAAATTCAAAGGATCATAAGACTACTACAAGACTACTACATAAAGTGCATATGTTGAGGTAAGTTCCCTCTAGGTCCACTTCCTGGAGAGTTTTTTTTTTTTAATCATAAATGGGAACGCATGTACACCTGTGGTGGATTCATGTCAATCTATGCCAAAACCAATACAGAATTGTAAAGTAAAAATTAAAAATAAATAAATAAATTTAAAAAAAATCATAAATGGGTGTTGAATTTTGTCAAAAGCCTTTGGAACTGGAGGAATCAACCTGCCTGACTTCAGGCTCTACTACAAAGCCACAGTCATTAAGACAGTATGGTACTGGCACAAAGACAGAAATATAGATCAATGGAACAAAATAGAAAGCCCAGAGATAAATCCACACACCTATGGACACCTTATCTTCGACAAAGGAGGCAAGTATATACAATGAAGTAAAGACAATCTCTTTAAAAGTGGTGTTGGGAAAACTGGTCAACCACTTGTAAAAGAATGAAACTAGATCACTTTCTAACACCACACACAAAAATAAACTCAAAACGGATTAAAGATCTAAATGTAAGACCAGAAACTATAAAACTCCTAGAGGAGAACATAGGCAAAACACTCTCTGACATAAATCACAGCAGGATCCTCTATGATCCACCTCCCAGAATACTGGAAATAAAAGCAAAAATAAACAAATGGGATCTAATTAAAATTAAAAGCTTCTGCACAACAAAGGAAACTATAAGTAAGGTGAAAAGACCACCTTCTGAATGGGAGAAAATAATAGCAAATGAAGCAACTGACAAAAAACTGATCTCAAAAATATACAAGCAACTTATGCAGCTCAACTCCAGAAAAATAAATGACCCAATCAAAAAATGGGCCAAAGAACTAAATAGACATTTCTCCAAAGAAGACATACGGATGGCTAACAAACACATGAAAAGATGCTCAACATCACTCATTATCAGAGAAATGCAAATCAAGACCACAATGAGGTACCATTTCACACCAGTCAGAATGGCTGCGATCCAAAAGTCTACAAGCAATAAATGCTGGAGAGGATGTGGAGAAAAGGGAACCCTCTTACACTGTTGGTGGGAATGCAAACTAGTACAGCCACTATGGAGAACAGTGTGGAGATTCCTTAAAAAATTGCAAATAGAACTGCCTTATGACCCAGCAATCCCACTGCTGGGCATACACACCAAGGGAACCAGAATTGAAAGAGACACGTGTAACCCAATGTTCATTGCAGCACTGTTTATAATAGCCAGGACATGGAAACAACCTAGATGTCCATCAGCAGATGAATGGATAAGAAAGCTGTGGTACATATACACAATGGAGTATTACTCAGCCATTAAAAAGAATACATTTGAATCAATTCTAATGAGATGGATGAAACTGGAGCCGATTATACAGAGTGAAGTAAGCCAGAAAGAAAAACACCAATACACTATACTGACACATATATATGGAATTTAGAAAGATGGTAATGATGACCCTGTATGCGAGACAGCAAAAGAGACACAGATGTATAGAATGGACTTTTGGACTGTGAGGGAGAGGGAGAGGGTGGGATGATTTAGGAGAATGGCACTGAAACATGTATACTATCATGTAACAAACGAAGCACCAGTCTATGTCTGATGCAGGATACAGCTTGCTTGGGGCTGGTGCACGGGGATGATCCAGAGAGATGATATGGGGTGGGAGGTGGGAGGGGGATTCAGGATTGGGAGCTCGTATACACCCGTGGCGGATTCATGTCAATGTATGGCAAAACCAATACAGTATTGTAAAGTAAAATAAAGTAAAAATAAAATTAAAATAAAATAAAATAAAAAATAAAATAAAATAAAAAAAACCCAAAGTCCACGTATGACAAACCTAGATAGCATAATACTCAATGGTGAAAGGTGGAAAGCATTTCCTCTAAAGTTAGGAGTGAGACAAGGATGTCCACTGTTGCCACTTTCATTCAACAGAGTCTTAAAAGCCCTAGCCATGGCAATCAGGAGAAATAAAGGAAATCCAAATTGGAGAAGTAGTAGTAAAACTGTCATGGTATGTCACTGACACTGTTCACAGGAAATCCTGAAGATGTTACCAGGGAACAATTAAAGCTCATCAAGGAATTCAGTAAATTTGTAAGACACAAAATTATTATACAGAATTCTCTTGCATTCCTATACACTAACAACAAAAGACCAGAAAGAGAAATTAAGGAAAAATTAAGGAAATAGGAAACAATTTACCATTGCATCAAAAAGAATAAAATACCTAGGAACATGACTTAGCAACTAAGCAACAAAACCTACCTAAGGAGGCAAAAGGTCTGTACTCAGAAAACGGTAAGACACTGATGTAAGAAATCAAAGATGATACAGATGGTGAGATACATGTTCTTGGATTGGAAGAATACCCAAAGCAATCTATAGATTCAATGTAATCACTATCAAATTACCAATGGTATTTTTCACAGAACTAGAACAAAAACTTTTTTTTTTTTTACAATTTGTATGGAACGTGTCTGACCCTTTGCGACCCCATGGACTATACAGTCCGTGGAATTCTCCAGGCCAGAATACTGGAGTGTATAGCCTTTCCCATTTCCAGAAGATCTTCCCAACCCAGGGATCGAACCCAGGTCTCCCACATTGCAGGTGGATTCCTTACCAGCTGAGCCACTAGGGAAGCCCAAGAATACTGGAGTGGGCAGCCTATCCCTTCTCCAGAGGATCTTCCCAACCCAGGAATCGAACTGGGGTCTCCTGCACTTCAGGCAGATTCTTTACCAACTGAGCTATGAGGGAAGCCATGGAAACACTAAGGACCCCAAATAGCCAAAGCAATCTTAGGGAAAATGGTGCTGGAGGAATCAGGCCACCTGGTTTCAGACTGTACTACAATAACTAAAACAGTATGGTACAGGTACAAAGACAGAAATATCAATCAGTGGGTCAGGATAGGAAGCCCAGAGATAAACCCACACACCAATGGGCGCCTAATCTATGACAAGGAGACAAGAATATACAATGGAGACTAGACAGTCTCTTCAATAAGTGGTATTGGGAAAGCTGGATAGCCATATGCAAAAGAAAAAAATTAGAACATCCTCTAACACCATACACAAAAATAATCTCAAAATGGGCCAAAGACCTAAATGTAAGAATGGATACTATAAAAGTCTGCAGAAGAAAATATAGGAAGAACTTTTTGATGACATAAATCATAACAAGATCTTTTTTCCACCTACCTCATACAGTAATGAGAATACAGAATTGTAAAGTAAAATAACAAATTAAAAAAAATAAATAAATAAAAAGAAAAACAAAACAAAACAAAACAAATGGACGGGATCTAATTAAACCTAAATGCTTTTGCACAGGAATGGAGACCATAAATAAAACCACAACCCACAGAATGGGAGAAAATAATTGCAAAAAAAGCAACCAAGAAGGGATTAATCTCCAAAATACACAAACAGCCCATGCAGATCAATAATGACAACAAAATGCAACCCAATAAAAAAATGGGCAGAAAATTTAAGTAGATATTTCTCCAAAGCAGACATACAGATGGCCAATAGACACATGAAAAAATTCTTAACGTTGCAAATCAGTACTACAATGAGGTATCACCTCACACTGGTCAGAATGGCCATCAGGAAAAAATCGACAAACAATAAATGCTGGAGAAGGTGTGAAGAAAAGGGTACCCTCCCTACACTGTTGGTGAGAGTGTAAACTGGTACAGCCACTATGGAGAAAAGTAGAGATTCCTGCTTCTCTGGTGGCTCAGTGGTAAAGAATCCATCTGCCATGCAGGAGACACGGCAAGAGCTGTGGGTTCGATCCCTGGGTGGGAAAGATCCCCTGGAGAAGAGAATGGGAACCCACTCCACTATTCTTGCCTGGAAAATCCCATGGACACAGGAGCCTGACAGGCTATACAGTCTGTGGGGTCACAAAGAGTCGGACACAACTTAGCAACCAAACAACAACAACAATTCAGCAAGCCAACTCCTAGACATATACCCAGAGAAAACCATACTTTGAAAAGGCACGCGCAACCCAGTGTTCATAACAGTACTCTTGACAACAGCCAGGACATGGAAGTAACCTGAATGTCCATCAATAGAGGAATAGATAAAGAAGATATGGTACACACACAGAGAACAGAATACTGCTGAGCCATAAAAAGAACAAAACAATGTCATTTGCAACAACACTGATGAACCCGGAGACTGTCATACTGAGTGACGTCAGACAGAGAAGGACAAGTGTTATATGATACCACTTATATGTGGAATGTCAAAAATGGTACAAATGAACTTATTCACACAGAAGATATAGAGCTACAGGTGTAGGAAACAATCGTATCATTGCTAGGGTAGAAGAGGAGGAGGAATATCAACATATAGACACTACTATATTTAAAGCAGATAAGAAAGGACCTACTATATAGCACAGAAATACTCTATAACAACCTATATGGGGAAAGAACCTAAAAAAGATGCTTTTGCAATGTTTTGTTACTTTCTGTTGTACAGTGAAGCAAATCAGTTATTTTATTTATATATATATATATAAAAATAAAACCAACTGTGGGGCTTCCATCTTAACTCAGTCAGTAAAGAATCTGCCTGCAATGCAGGAGACCCAGGTTTGATTCCTGGGTCAGGAAGATCCCCTGGAGAAGGAAATGGCAACTCACTCCAGTATTCTTGCCTGGAGAATCCCATAAACAGAGGAATCTGGGAGGCTCCAGTCCACGGGATCGCAAGAGTCGGACATGACTTAGCGACTAAAACCACCACCAAAGCCAACTGTACTCCAATAAAAATAAAACTATACGCCAATAAAAAAATTTTTTAAGCCAAAAACAAACAAACAAACGTAAGTCTTTCCCTCTTGGGACACACTTGGTTCCTCCTCCTTACTGAATGCCCTCTCTGCCAATGGCAATTCGTACTCAATATGGCTCTAATTCCTGGGTATACCAGTCATCTGGGACACGTTGATTACATTGTTCCTTCCATCTTCCATTGTGGAAAGGGCAACAATTCTGCCTCACCAGAATAAATGCACTTCATGCTAATAGACTTGCTTTCTCGTATATTGTTTCTACTTACAGGACAATCAATGCCTTATCTACTATCATGTTTCCAAACCAAACTTGGGTCTGCTCACCTGTGCACAGTAAAGCTAATCCCCTGAGACCAGGTTATGGTGAAGAAGAGTATAGCACTTACTGTAAGGCCAAGCAAAGGGTATGGGCAACTAATGTTCAGAAACTTCTGTTTTAGGAAAAGGTTTTTAAAAACAGGGAGAGGAAAGGAAATACAAAGTCACTACACATAAAAAATAAAAACAGGGTGAGGGACAGGATGTAAAGGTATGTTATCAGCTCATGGACATTCTTCTGACCAGGCTGGTGGTGGGCTAATGAGGACTCAACACCAACTTTCTGGTTTCCACCAGTCTAGAAACCAGATTAGTCTAGTGTTGATGTGCTTGTGATCAGCATGCAGTTCACTTCTTCCACTTGGTGGGGGTTTCAGCATTTGTAGCTCACAGATATGTCTCACAGTGTTATCCATTGCCCTTGTTATCCAACTAAAGGTCCCTGACTTTGTTTAATGGCTAAATTCTAATTATTTTGTCTTGCTTGACTGTTTTGCTTTGTTTCAGCATTTTTCACTTCTGGAGTAAATTTGTTCTTTGGAACTTGATGAGGGCCTATGAGACTTTGCTGTGGTTGTTTTAGGTTTTTGTTTTTCTGATGGTTTTTAAATTTATAAATAAGAAGCAGATGGAGGACATGGGCAGTGGGATGGGGGTATGTTCTGTCCCAGGAAGGGTCCATAGGGTGTGGCTCAGTTACAATTGTATCCTAAAAAAATTATCTCCAACAAAGCACACTTTTTATGAGAGAATTACAGCACTGACCTCATGCCCATGAAATTACAATGTGCCTTACCACCCAGAGGCAGCTGGCTTGGTAAGATGGTAAAGGCTTAGTTACAGAACCAGTCGGAAGATAACATTTAGCATTTAGGCTGAGGAGCTACCTTACAGAGTGTAGTATGTTCCTTAAGTCAGCCCATATTGGGGTCACTCCAGCTGCCAGAATTCATGGGTCTAAGAGGTAAAGTGTGGAATTGGGAGGTGCGTCTCTCAATTTCAGCAAAGGATTCACTGAAGACTTTCCTTCCTTTACTATGGCCATGGCTTTTATGAGGTTGAGGTTTCTAGTGCCCAAAGTGGGAAAGCTTCCACCAGGGATCAATTTCATCGACATTGCAGCCTGACACTGAATTCTGCGTGTGCACAAGCCATGTTGCTTCAGTTGTGTCTGACTCTTTGCCACCCATTGGACTAAAGTAATGCTCAAAATACTCCAAGCCAGGCTTCAGCAATGCGTGAACCGTGAACTTCCTGATGTTCAAGCTGGTTTCAGAAAAGGCAGAGGAACCAGAGATCAAATTGCCAACATCTGCTGGATCATGGAAAAAGCAAGAGAGTTCCAGAAAAACATCTATTTCTGCTTTATTGACTATGCCAAAGCCTTTGACTGTGTGGATCACAATAAACTGTGGAAAATTCTTCAGGAGATGGAAATACCAGACCACCTGACCTGCCTCTTGAGAAATCTGTATGCAGGTCAGGAAGCAACAGTT
>NW_024070200.1:54216045-54216398 GCF_014754425.2 Oryx dammah
TTGAGAAACCTATATGCAGGTCAGGAAGCAACAGTTAGAACTGGACATGGAACAACAGACTGGTTCCAAATAGGAAAAGGAGTATGTCAAGGCTGTATATTGTCACCCTGCTTATTTAACTTCTATGCAGAGTACATCATGAGAAACGCTGGGCTGGAAGAAACACAAGCTGGAATCAAGATTGCTGGGAGAAATATCAATAACCTCAGATATGCAGATGACACCACCCTTATGGCAGAAAGTGAAGAGGAGCTAAAAAGCCTCTTGATGAAAGTGAAAGAGGAGAGCGAAAAAGTTGGCTTAAAGCTCAACATTCAGAAAACTAAGATCATGGCATCTGGTCCCATCACTTC
>NW_024070200.1:54216798-54402939 GCF_014754425.2 Oryx dammah
CAAAGAGTCGGACACGACTGAGCGACTGAACTGAACTGGACTGCAGCCTGCCAGGCTCCTCTGTCCATAGGATTCCCCAAGCAAGAATACTGGACTGAGTCGCCGTGCCCCCCTCCAGGGGATCTTCCCAACCCAGGGACTGAACCCGCATCTCTTACATCTGCTGCGTTGGCAGTCAGGTTCTTGACCACTAGCGCCACCCAGGAAGCCCGACACTGAAACCTACCCATGTTTAAATCCTTGTACCACCAACCTAACTGATAGAGGAGGTAATTCACTAACTTGGGTGACTGATCCCACTACCAAGGGCAAATTGCATTGTTGTGCAAGTGGGACTATATCTGGGAGACAGGGGTTCACTGTAATTGGTAGAAAATTGCAGAAATGAAGTCTGCTTCACAGAAATGCCACATTGAATTGTTAAAGAATGGGAAATAAATGATACAAATTATTAAAATATTAAAAAAAAGAAAATTGCAGAAATCCAATGAAGATGGGACCACAGTGAATTTGATCTTGTGACAATGAAAGTGGCCATAACTTGAACACAACAGAATCCCACCCAATCAAAGTGCTGGTAGACAGTAAGGAAAACATGGAATAAGTGGTGGGAAAGAAAACCATCATTATTTAGTGTTCTTGGCCAGTTACACAAGCAGGGTCCCCAGTAGCTGCTAAAATTTACAATAATTGTTTCCCATCCTTCCCCCTGTGCAGCCTCAACTAAGATAAAGAACATCTGAAGTTTCATGTGGTGATGCCACTGAAGTCATATTCAAGTCAGATCATTTCCTTTAATGGTCCCCATCCTCGGTGTCTCCTAGAATTTTTGTTCTCCAGATATTCAGTCCCTGGCTCTATTCTTGATATTTCTTTATATTTTCTGTTTTAATTCCCAAGTTTTGGGTTCTAGGAGGATAACATTTGGCCTGATTTCTAGTATAGTTTTCTGAAGTATCCATTGTGATATTCATTTTATTTTGTCTTGTGGAAAACATGATTTCCAAGATATCTTCCTTCATTTGTAGAATTTTCTTTCCCCATGGCTGTTTTCTTTTATTTTTATGAATGTGATAGCCTCTCCCATCTCATGGCAACTGTGAATTTAATGCTTTTGAAGTTGTTCCTGTTTCCTGGCCACGCAGCTGGATTCTCTTCAAACTGCTGATCTGTTTATTTTACAAAGGGAAATTGAGGTCAGTGGTTTGAGGACTGTATATCAGAATCACTTGGCAAGCATTTTCAAAATATACATTCCCAGTTTAACTCTCCCTTTTCCAATGCTGCTGCTCCCAGTCCCAAGGAAAGTGTAACAGTCTCCAAGAACTGTGTCTAGAGAAGCGTCTTAGAAAATAAAACACCTACCCAGGTGATTCTGGCACGCTTCCTCATCCCACAGTGAGAAACAGCAAATTGATATGAACTGTACACAGATGGTGTGAATTTCCTCTGGGAACCCGGGTTATTAGTTGGTTAGCATATTGACTTGCTATAATGTGTTGTGTGTGGACATTCTCTGTTGGCAGCAGTAGCCCACAGGAGAAAACTTTCAGCAATAGCAGGCCAGGAGAGCTAGTGGAGTCTTAGAGGTGGCCGTTTAATCAGCTTATTATTATGCCACATTGCTTGGTCTTCAGATGGCATTCAGTAAATATTTACTCTGGAAAGAATGAGAAGACCAGAGCACTAGTTGCCCAGAAGAGTCAGGAAAGCACTGCCTTGGAGGCTGTGAACATCCAAGAATCCACTGCTGTGCTGCCGACTCTTCCCTTCCACACTGGCTGCGGCACCTGCAGCCAACTGCAGTCCTGGCCCCTCTTCTCTCCATGGTCCTGTTGCACAACTTCTGGCTCCACTGCAGACAGGCTCCTGGGTTTGCTTGTGTGATGTCATGAGTAGGAGCTAGAGTCAGCAGGCCAGAGTACAGAGGCTTGGTCACCTGGTTCCTAATGTTTTTGTAGGTTAGTTGTGGGTACCTCTCTCTGACATGTTTCAAGCATTTGTTCCAGAAATGCTGGCAGTTTCCAGAAAAGCCATTAAAAAAAATTCTCCATCCATCCACTTACTTCTATGTGATTAGTTATCTCCTCTCCTTGTGCTGACTTGCAGGTTTGCTGTCTCTGCCAAGCACATCCATCACTCTGAACCTATTTACTCTCTGAAAATGTTGCAAAATGCCTGCCTGGCCTATAGATAATAACTGTTATTTCCTCAAGTTACTACAATATTTACCTTTAATGTAATTTTTGTCATTTCAAAAGAACCCTTGAGCTCTAGTCTTTATCTTGAACACTGATTTTTCTATGTAAATTTCTACATCTAAGTCAGGAGATGCAGGCTTGCAGACTGTAGGGCAAATGCAATTACAGATATATTTTCTGACCACCTCAATATTACTAATGGTATAAAACATTTGGATGAAAGATGAGAAGCATACTGCAGAGGACATGACTGATGTTCATCAGTACTGAGTCCCTTTCCTCTCCTGGTCATCAAGGTGACCATCTATGCCTCTTGCAGTTGGAAAAGGCCATGGGACTTGTTTACATCAATGAAATGTGAGACGTTAACTACATCCCTTTCTGCCTATTCTCCAGCAGCAACTACAGGAACCACCCATCTCAGATGGTGCAGTCACAAGATGGTAAGACACAGTCAGCCTGATAGTGACTGTAGGCCCATGTGAATCGACCTTTGATGTATTAAAGACTTTGAAACTGTTTTTAAGTACAACATAACAATTCTTTCTGATTATTTTGTATTTGGGTTTTCTTTTTCCCCACATAATACATCAGCATTTTTCCATGCCTCTAACATTCATCCTTGGAAGGAATGTTATGACCAACCTAGATAGCATATTGAAAAGCAGAGACATTACTTTGCCAACAAAGGTCCATCTAGTCAAGGCTATGGTTTTTCCTGTGGTCATGTATGGATGTGAGAGTTGGACTGTGAAGAAGGCTGAGTGCCAAAGAATTGATGCTTTTGAACTGTGGTGTTGGAGAAGACTCTTGAGAGTCCCTTGGACTGCAAGGAGATCCAACCAGTCCATTCTGAAGGAGATCAACCCTGGGATTTCTTTGGAAGGAATGATGCTGAAGCTGAAACTCTAGTGCGAAGAGTTGACTCATTGGAAAAGACTCTGATGCTGGGAGGGATTGGGGGCAGGAGGAGAAGGGGACAACAGAGGATGAGATGGCTGGATGGCATCATGGACTCGATGGACGCGAGTTTGAGTGAACTCCGGGAGATGGTGATGGACAGGGAGGCCTGGCGTGCTGCAATTCATGGGATCGCAAAGAGTCGGACACGACTGAGAGACTGAACTGAACATTCATCTAAGAACAAGATTTTTAATGGCTGCAGAATATTTCATCATAGGTTTGTATGCCACAAATTTTTTGAACTAATCCCCTATCACTGAACATCTAGTCAGAAGCATTTTTAGAAACTAACACTTTGATGAGGTTTATTCTGTTTGGCATTGGTTCTGTATCAAATTGCACTAATGCTATTCCTATAATTAGTGTTAAACATTGCAGCAAGTAAAAGAAAACTTCATGTTAACAGGTATAAAAATATATAGACTGTTTAAAGATAGCATGATTGTTTACGTAGAAAATCCCAAGGAATCTAACAAAACTAGAACAAGTGAATTTAGCAAGACTAATCATATAAACACTCATGAAAGTCATCATATAAACACTCATGAAAATCAAAGTGTTAGTTGCTCATTCATGTCACCCCATGGACTGTAGCCTAACAGGTTCCTCTCTGTCCAGAGGATTTTCTAGGCAAAAATACTGGAGTGAGTGGCCATTCCCTTCTCCATGGAATATTCCTGACCCAGGGATCGAACTGGGGTCTCCTGCATTGCAGGCAGATTCTTTATCATCTGAGCTACCAGGGAAGCCCCTATAAATATGTATAAATTGGTTGTATTATATATACTAGTGTGCAAATGATTGAAAAATGTAAATAAAATCAATTTATAATAGCAACCAAAAAACCCCCACATGACTAGAATTTAGTTTATAAATAAAAGACACACAATAGAGGGATGAGATTCAAGATAGAGAAGGACTTGAGCTCACCTCCTCTCATGGAAGCACTAAAATCACAATGAATAACCATAGACAAAGAAGACTCAAATCTATCAAAAAAGATATTCCACACACAAAGGCAAAGAGAAAACCATAACAAGATGGTAGGAGAGGTACTTTAGCAATATAATCAAGTCCCACCAACTGGAAAATAATTATATTGTAGAGTTCCTTTCACAGGAGTGAGACTTCTGGGCCCCGTATCAGGCTCCCCAGTCTGGGGATCTGGTATTGTGAGGAGGAGCCCCCAGAGCATTTAGCTTTGAGGGTCAGCAGGACCCTCAGACAGACTGTACTTGAGGAGACAGACTGTACTCTTGGAGGGTACAAACAAGATTTGACATGCACTGGGATTCAACAAAGGCAGTTCTAAGAGGGAAGTTATAGCAATACAATCTTATCTCAGGAAAGAAGAAAAATCTCAATTAAAAACCTAACTACACCTTAAGCAGCCAGAGAAAGAAGAACAGACAAAACTCAAAGTTAGATAAGATGAAATTATAAAGATCAGAGCAGAAATAAATGAAAGCGTCAAAGAGAAATAGAAAAGATCAATGAAACTAACTAAAGTCGGTTCTTTGAAAAAGACCAAAAAATTGACGGACCTTTACCTGGACTCAAGAAAAAAGGGGAGAGGGCTCAAATTAATAAAATTGGAATTGAAAAAGGAGAAGTTACAATGGGCATCACAAAAATACAAAGGATCATAAGAGACTACTGCAAGCAACTACATGCCAATTAAATGAACAGCCTCAAAGAAGTAGAATGTTGTGCCTAAGAATTTGTCCAAGACTGAACCAGGAAGAAACAGAAAAATTGAACAAGCCAGTCAGAAGTACTGAAATTGAAAACTGTGATTTAAAATCTTCCAACAGAGAAAAGTACAGGACCAGATAGCTTCACAGGTGAATTCTATCAAACATATAAAGAAGAGTTAATACCTATCCTGAAACTATTCCAAAAAACTGCAGAGGAAAGAACACTGAAAAACTCATTTTGTGAGCCCCATCATCCTGATACCAAAATCAGACAAAGATACCACAAAAAGACAACTACAGCCCAGTATCTCTGATGAACATAGATGCAAAAATCCTCGACAAAATACTGGCAATCCAAATCCAACAATACTTTAAAAGGATCATACACCGTGATCAAGTGGAATTTATCCCAGGGATGCAAGGATTCTTCAATATATGCAAATCAATGTGATACAACACATTAACAAATTGAAAAATAAAAACTATATGATCCTCTCAATAGATGCAGAAAAAAGCTTTTGACAAAATCCAATACCTATTTATTTAAAAAAAATAACCTCCCCAGAAAGTGGGACTAGAGAGAACCTACCTCAATATAATTTAAGGCCATGTGTGACAGACAGACAACTAGCATCATACACAATGGTGAAAAGCTAAAAGCATTTCCAAGAACAGAAATAAGACAAGGATGTCCACTCTTGTCACTTTCATTCTAGATTTTCAAGTCCTAGCCATGGTAATCCAGAGAAGGCAATGGCACCCCACTCTAGTACTCTTGCCTGGAAAATCCCATGGATGGGAGGCTGCAGTCCATGGGGTTGCTAAGAGTCAGACATGACTGAGCGACTTCACTTTCACTTTTCACTTTCCTGCATTGGAGAAGGAAATGGCAACCCACTCCAGTGTGCTTGCCTGGAGAATCCCAGGGGCTGGGGAGCCTAGTGGGCTGCTGTCTATGGGGTCACACAGAGTTGGACACGACTGAAGTGACTTAGCAGCAGCAGCAGCAAACTGGTAATCAGAAGAAAAAGAAAAAAAGAGAATCCAAATTGAAAGAGAAGTAAAACTGTCCTGTTTGCAGTTGACATGATACTATACCTAGAAAATTCTAAAGATGCCACCAGAAAACTATTAGGGTTCATCAGTGGATTTGGTAAGGTTGCAGGATACAAAATTAATACACAGAAATCTTTGCATTTCTATATACTAACAATAAAATATCAGAAAGATATTAAGAATCCCATTTATCATCACACTGAAAATAAAACACCTAGGACTAAACCTACCAAAAGAGGCAAAAGATATGTCCTCAGAAAACTATAAGACATTGATGAAAGAAATTAAAGATGACACAAACCAATAGAGAGACACACCACGTTCTTGGATTGGAAGAATCAATACTATCAAAATGGCTATACTACCCAAAGCAATCTACAGATTCAATGAAATTCCTATCAAATTACCTATGGCATTTTTCACAGGGCTGGAAAAAAAAATACCATTTGTATGAAAGAGGCCCCAAATAACCAAAGCAATATTGAGAAAGAAAAATGGAGCTGGAGGAATCAGATTCCCTAACTTCAGACAATTCTACAAAGTTACCGTAATTGTAATGGTATGATACTGGCACAAAGAAAGGCTTATAGATCAGAAGAACAAGATAGAAAGCCCAGAAATAAACACATGGTCAATTAATCTGCAACAAAGGAGAGAAGACTATTCAACGAAGAAAAGACAGTCTCTTCAATAAGTGGTGCTGGGAAAACTGGAGAGTTACATATAAAAGAATGAATTCAGAACATTCTCTAACAGTATACGAAAATAAACTCAAAATGAATTAAAGATCTAAATGCAAGGCCAGACACTATAAAACTCTGCAAAGAAAAACATAGGCAGAACACTCTTTGACATAAATCACAGTAATATCTTTTTGGATTCACCTCCTAGAGTAATAGAAATAAAAGCAAAAACAAATGGTACCTAATTAAAACTCAAAGTCTTTTGGATAGCAAAGGAAACCATGAGCAAAACAAAAAGACAGCACACAGAATGGGAGAAAATATTTGCAAATGAAGTGACCAACATGGGGTTAATTTCCAAAATTTACAAATAATCCACACAGCTCATACAACCCAATCCAAAAAAATGTCCATATTCAAATAGACATTTCTCTAAAGACATATAGATGGCCAGAAATCACATGAAAAAATGCTCAACATCACTAATTATCAGAGAAATACAATTCACAACCACAATGAATATCAGCTTACACAGGTCAGAATGGCCATCAAAAAGTTCACAAATAATAAATGCTAGAGAAGATGTGGGGGAAAAGGAACCCTTATGCACTATAAATTGGTACAACTATTATGGAGAACAGTATGGAGTTTCCTTAAAAAACTAAAAACAGGACTTCCCTGGTGGTGCAGTGGAAAAGAATTCACCTGCCAGTGCAGGGGATATGGGTTCAGTCCCTGGCCTGGGAAGATTCCACATGCTGTGAAGCAACAAAGCCCGTGTGCCATAAATACTGAGCCTATGCTCTAGCGCCTGCTGAGTCACAGCTACCAAGCCTGCGTGCTGCAACTACTGAAGGCCTCACACTCTAGAACCTGTGGGCCACAGTACTGAGCCCATGGTCCCTAGAACCTGTGCTCCACAAGAGGAGACACCATCACAATGAGAAGCCCACGTATCACAATGAAGACCCAGTGTGTAGACAAAAATAAATAAACCAAAAATAGAACTACCATATGATCCAACAATCCCATCGGTATCTAGAGAAAACCACAATTCAAAAAGGTCCATGCACTCCAGTGTTCATTGCAGCAATATTTACAACAGCCAGGACATGGAAGCAACCCAAATGTCCATCAGCAGAGGAATGGGTAAAGAAGACATGGTACAGATATACAGCGAACTACTACTCAGCCATGAGAAAGAAAATAACGCCATTTGCAGCAACATGGGTAGACCTGCTAGAGATTACACTAAGTCCCGAAGACAAATATCATATGATATCACTTAAAAGTCTTTAAAAAAAGAAAAATTGACCCAAAGAACTTATTTACAAAACAGACTCATATCATTTGAAAACAAACTTATTGTTACCAAAGGGGAGAACTGGGGTGGGGATGGGGGAGGTAACAAATTAAGAATTTGGGATTAACATATACATACTGCTGCTGCTGCTGCTAAGTTGCTTCAGTCGTGTCCGACTCTGTGCGACCCCAGAGACGGCAGCCCACCAGGCTCTGCCATCCCTGGGATTCTCCAGGCAAGGACACTGGAGTGGGTTGCCATTTCCTTCTCCAATGCATGAAAGGGAAAAGTGAAAGTGAAGTCGCTCAGTTGTGTCTGACTCTTAGTGACCTCATGGACTGCAGCCCACCAGGCTCCTCCGTCCATGGGATTTTCCAGGCAAGAGTGCTGGAGTGGGGTGCCATTGCCTTCTCTGACATATACATACTACTCTATGTAAAATGGACTTCCCTGGTGGCTCAGACAGTAAAGCGTCTGTCTACAATGTGAGAGACCTGAGTTCAATCCCTGGGTTGGGAAGATTCCCTGGAGAAGGTAATGGCAACCCACTCCAGTACTCTTACCTTGAAAATCCCATGGACGGAGGAGCTTGGTACAGGCTATTATCCATGGGGTCGCAAAGAGTCGGGCACGACTGAGTGACTTCACTTCACTTTCTGTGTAAAATAGATAATCAACTAGGATCCAATATATAACATGGGAAACTCTACTCAATAATCTGTAATAAGCTATATGGGAAACAAATCTGAAAGAATAGATATATGTGTATATATGTGTATGTATATAAGTATAACTAAATCACTTTACTATACACCTGAAACTAACACAACATTGTAAATGAACTATACCCCAATATAAAATAAAGATGCAGTTGACCTCTATTTTGAAATTCTAAAATACTGCTGAGAGAAACTGAAAAGTAAAAAGGGAAGTAATACACCATTTTCAACTAATGGGAGTGAAACAGCTAAATATTCTTATGCAAAGCAATGAATCTTGACCCCTTAGCTCACATCATGCGTGTGTGCATGCTAAGTCGCTTCAGTCGTGTCCGACTCATTGGAAACCCATGGACCATAGCCCACCAGGCTCCTCTGTCCATGGGATTCTCCAGACAAGAATACTGGAGTGCGTTGCCATGCCTTCCTCCAGGGGATCTTCCCAACCCAGGAGTCTCCTATGTCACCTGCACTGGCAGGCACGTTCTTTACCATTAACACCATCTGGGAAGCCCCCTCCCTCACACCATACCCAAACACTAATTCAAGATGCAACATAAACCCAACTGAAAAAAACTAAAATTATAAAGTATCTTGGAAAAACTTAGAATATCTTTGCAACCTGTGGATAGGCAAAAGTTTAGATGGGATGTGACACAGTGAGCAATAACCGTAAGTGAGAAAAATTTGATAAATGAGACTTTATCAAAAACTTTTTATATCAAGACATAAATAGTAAAATTTATGGACAAGCTATTTATGTCTTGATATAAAGACAACAATTTACAAAGTCAATAACATTAAGTAAACCACCATATAAATAAATGGGAAAACTGAACAAATACTTCACAAAGGTAAAGACATGTATGGCTAAAAAGCATATAAAAAATGCTTGACATCATTAACTATCAGATAAGTGCAAAGTAAACCACAGCAGCATACCACTAGACATTCACCAGAGGCTTCCCTGGTGGATCAGTTGATAATTTGGCTGCAATGCAGGAGACCTGGGTTTGATCCTGGGTTTGGAAGCTCCCCTGCAGAAGGAAATGGTTTCCCCTTTTTGCCTGGGAAACTCCATGGATAGAGGAGCCTGACGGGCTCCACTCCATGGGCCACAAGAATCAGACATGACTTGGCAACTAAACCACCACATACATTCACCAGAGGGCTTCCCAGGTGGCCTAGTGGTAAAGAACCCACCTGGCCAATGTAGGAGACATTAGAGGCTTGGGTTCGATCCCTGGGTTGGGAAGATCCCCTGGAGGAGGGCATGGCAACCCACTCCAGTATTCTTTCCTGGAGAATCCCATGGACAGAGGAGTCTGGCAGGCTATAGTCCATAGGGTCCCAAAGAGTCCAACACAACTTAGCACACACACATACATTCAATAGAGTAGCTAAAATTTTAAAAGACTAATAATCACAAGTGTTGGTAAAGATGCAGAGAAAAATTAGAAATTTTTAAAAGTTGTGGAGCAACTGGAACCTGCATATATTGTTGGTAGGAATGTAAAATAGTGCAATACTCTTGGCCCCTTTATCTTCTCCATCCTAACTCGTTCCAAGAATTTAATACCCTTCATTTGCTTATGACTCTCAAACTTCTATCTCTAGCCCAGACTCTCACCCAAGCTCCAGCGTAGTACCCAACTCCTACAGTCAGGCCTTCACCTTAATGTCTAATTGATACCTCACACACAACATGTACAAAAACAAATTCCCAATCCTCCCCCACAAAGTCTAATTTCACCTCTGCTTCTCCTTAGTGATGCCAGCTCTATACTCCAGGTGCTGAGACCAAAAAAATATAGTCATCCTCCTCTTTTCCTTATACTCAATATATCAGGAAACCAAGCTAATTCTACCTCCAGGTTATGCCTGGAACTTGATCACTTCCCAATGCCTCCTGCCACCACCCTGGCTCAGATCACAGCTATACCTTTCCCATCTGGTTCCCTTGCTGCTTTTGCCCCCAACCGTCAGGGCTATCAAATGAATCCCTTTAAAATGTAAGTCAGACCTTATCACTTGTCTGCTCAGAACACTGCATGGCTCCCTACTTGCCCTAGAGTAAAGTCTGAAGACAGCCAGTGGCCTGTAAGACTCAGTGTGATCTCCTGTGGTCCTCACATGCCCCTTGGCTGACTCCAGCCATGCCAGCCTCTTGGTGGTCCCTGGAGTGTGTTAGGTATTCTCTAGACTTGAGGTTTCTCACTAGCTGTTTCTTCTGCCCCCAAACCCTTTGTCCAGATCTTTCCCCAAGAAAAAAGCTCTCTTTTTACTTCAAGTCTTTGCTCAGATGGATCCCAAGCACCAGCAACAGTGTTAGTACCTAGACCAGTATGTGCTCAGTTGGTAAATAAGTGGAGCATACAGAACTGTGTGATCAAACCTCCACAAATCCTCTAACCAGCTACACGTGATACCCTTAGTACATTTCCTTCCTCCAACAAAAACAGATTTGTCTTCAGATCAACATAGGATTACCCAAAGAGTTTTTAACTTTATTCCCCCAACCAGTCTGAAGTGTAATCAAGACCCAGGAGATGAGGAGAGGTGGACTTAGTTGAAAAAGAAATCCCATTTAAATCTATTCCTAAGTCAGAGAATTGCAGTCAGGTAGGCTCTGTACCCAGGAACACAGAACCAGAGAACAGTGTCACTCAGATACATGGTAAGGATCCCAAGAGTCATCTTTATTTACTTAGAATGAAAACAAAACCGAAAACAAAAACAGCAATTAAAACAAAAAATAGGTCATCTCTCCTTAATTGCTGCTCAGTTTCTAAGGAATTAAATTTCAGTCTTAATATTCAGCTTCTTCCCTCCAGACCTTGTGGGCTTACTTTTCTTCTTAAGGATTTGTCAAAAGCAAAAGTAACCATCGCAACCAACTGTTGCACAAAAAGGATTAACTTCACTGCCAATGAAGAGGCAAATTGCTGCCCCTGAGATTTGCCGCTTATCACAAGCAGCCAAGAATCAAGGTACAACAGAATAGGTAGCATCTTTGAGCCTCCTAAGAATCCTCATTTTTTTGCTGCCACTGCACAGTCATCAACGGTCAGGGATCAAGTCCCAGAGCACATGCATGACTGGAAACCCAGAGGTGGTACTCCAGTGATGAGCTTCCTATGGTCCTAGAAGTTTCACTGCACATAGCCAGCAGACTACGGGACTGGCAGCTATGTGCTGTCTCAACCCCTGGGTCGGAAAGATCCCCTGGAGAAGGAAATGGGAACTCACTTCAGTATTCTTGCCTGGAAAATCCCATGGACAGAGGAGCCTGGCGGGCCTACAGTCCATGGGGTCGCAAAGAGTCAGACACGACTGAGCAACTAACACTCACATTCAGCCAGCTTCTGCATAATTAAGAGGGGGTGACTCTCAAACACAGCCCCTGGCACCTATTCACTGGTCAGCTTTTACATGTGACACAATTGCTTTCGCATTTGCAATCACTTGCAGTCAAGGGAGGAATAATGGAATCAGCGAGGGTCTAGATTTAGATCATAGCATGAGCCTGATGAGCCAACATCAGTTAGCTACTGACTACACCATTTATGCTATCAGAGTCGGAACAGAAAAACAAAGGAGTTCTGGTGGCATATATAATACAGAGGTCAGGAAGTCTGGAGAAGCCATGAGACCATTTATTATTGCTGGTGCTGCTGTTCATTCATTAATTGATTTGTGTTGAGTCATCTTTCCAGAGCTTTCCTGGTAGCTCAGACGGTGAAGAATCTACCTGCAAGGCAGGGAGACCCAGTCATGCAGGAGATCCGGTAATGCAGGAGACTCGGGTTCAATCCTTGGGTGGGAAAGATCCCCTGAAGGAGGAAATTGCTTCCCACTCCAGTATTCTTGCTTGGAGAATCCCACGGACAGAAGAGTCTGATGGGGTACAGTCCATGGGGTTGCAAAGAGTTGGACACGATTGAATGACTAACAGGTGAGCAAGCAATCTTTCCAGTATCTTGAAGCTAAGTATCAGTCCATTTTGCTGGTTTCCAAGGCAAGGTCAAGTCAAGTGTGTGGATATGAATAATTTATATCATACCATATAGACTACTCAAATTAAACAAATTAAAAGCCTCTTTTCTAAGACTCTAGCTCATATAAGAATCACTCCATCCCAGCACTCTACTCCTTGCTGTCAATGTCAGATCTCTTACAATATTATAAAGACAGAAAACCAAAGGATTTTATGAAAATCTCTTTTGAGTACCTTCATATCCCATGGAGTACTGGTCTGGGTGAAACATTGCTTTCTCTTGTAGATAATATAGCAATTTAGCAAAACCCAGTAAATCAAACTCATTCCAAAAGTAAAATATTCCTGATTCATCTTAGCCTTCCTACCTAAGCTGACACATTTGCTCATGAAAATTACTTGAGATATCTTTATATTGAGAGGTGGAAATTATTCTTTACTCTTTAGCAGTTCCTAAAAGCAAGTAATACTTGAATTTGTTCCTCCTGAGAATGAAGGGGCAATGAAGAGGGGGGTGGGGGGAGGCTCAAGGAGGTGTTAACAGTAAGAGCAAGAAAGAATCTAAGGAACTAATTTCTTATCAACAGCTGCTATTGAAAAGGAGCATATCTTTCTGCACTGTTGTACTCTTAACCACTTACTGGCTGGCATCTGGTCAATCTTAGGATTCAAGTAGCCCATGTGGCCATGGGCAGCAAACCCTTGAACTGCTGCAATGCCAGGCCATGTCCAAGCTGGTTCATGGGATGTCATGGAGAAAAACACAGTTTCTATGTCATGGCAGAGGGTGTTCTCTAGTCCAGATGACAAGGGTCTCACATCTCTCCCACCATCACGATTGGTTCAAGAGACATACAGTTCAGCATACAGGTGTGAGACCCACTCAGAACAGTTGTCATTGCTGGGTAATCAGCAGATATAGCCAAAACAAGCTAAAGAAGAGGGTATAAACCCTTCCAGAAACCCCATTAGTAAAAACATCTATGTAAGGTGTGGATACTGAGCAGTTTGGGATGGAAATGAATTCTCTCCAACTGATGCTGGTCAATCCAGAGCAACCAGGATGGGTGTGAAGTTTATGTGGGTTGGGGATGGTATGTGAGACTTAGAAAATTAAAGATGATCCAAACTGGCTCAGAGGTATTTTTTCCTCCTATGTTTCTTTACATGATTTCTTCTGGGAAGAGTGCCTCTCCCCTCATTAGGTCTTTCTATAATCCACCCACCATAACAATCCTCCATAATAACAAGTGTCCTCTCTATGACACGGGGACACTGTGCGTGAGGCTATGTGTGCCCCACATCTGTGATTTCCTCATGTGTACTCAGTCGCTCAGTCGTGTCTGACTCTTTGTGACCCCATGGACTATAGCCCATCAAGCTCCTCTGTCTATGGAATTTTCCAGGCAAGAATACTGGCTGCTGCTGCTGCTAAGTCACTTCAGTCGTGTCCGACTCTGTGCGACCCCAGAGACGGCAGCCCACCAGGCTCCCCTGTCCCTGGGATTCTCCAGGCAAGAACACTGAAGTGGGTTGCCATTTCCTTCTCCAATGCATGAAAGTGAAAAGTGAAAGTGAAGTCGTTCAGTCGTGTCTGACTCTTTGCGACCCCATGGACTGCAGCCTACCAGGCTCCTCCGTCCATGGGATTTTCCAGGCAAGAATACTGGAGTGGGGTGCCATTCCCTGCTCCAGGAGATCTTCCCAACTCAGGGATAGAACCTGCGTCTCCTGCATCGGCAGGCGGGTTCCTTACCACTGCGCCACCTGAGAAGTCTGTAATTTCCTCCTGCCTGTTCAAATCTTCCCTCTCCTTTAAGCTCAGTTGAAGAACATTCTATATGAAGTTCATGAAGCCATCTATAGTTCAAGAAGTCATCTATAGATGACTCCAGCCCCAAAGATATCACTCATCTCTGAATTTACATGCCACTAATTTTCCATTTTATTACACATTGTTTGATACTATAAGGCTACCCACAGTGTATTCCTCAATAAAACCATACTCAAAGTCAGAAATTGAAACTTTGACTTTCTTGTTTGCCCCACCGTTCCTGGCACAGGCATGGACATATGGTAGACAGAGAAAGAGCAGCTGGGTTGTTCAAAAGTTGAAAACCAGCACACAGATAAAAAGAAAAGTTAGACCAGATAAACCTTCCTTATCAAAAATGTCTAAATTACATGCTGATCCAAAATTATATTATCTGAAAAACAAGGCAAGTATATTTTCCAGCCATTTGGAAGCCAGTGATGGATTAAAAAAAAAATATCTCCGCAATGGCCACAAATTGCAAGGACAACATAGTTATGGGAAAGAGTGAGGGAGTGAAGGAGAGAAGGCAAGATTTTATTTCAAACTGACCTTTAAAAAACGTTCAAAGGATGTAGAGGGAAAGTTAAGGATGACAGACAGCGAGCTAGGTGCTGCCTTACAGAGTAAAAGGATGATAAGGAAAACAAGCACTAATTGTGAGGGAAGGAGAAAATGAAAGGGCTTCACATGAAGGACGGGGGCGAGAGCCCTGTGCACGGGGCCATGAGAACTACATCCCACTCTGACAGCCTTCCTCACCAAAGATGTAGACAAATTAGAAACCATGCCAAGGTGAACAGAAGCATCCGATGGCTGGGAAATTCACAAAGCATACTCTGGATCATGGAAACGTAGTTACGAAAGCTCTCATGGCTCCCATGCATCACTCTGAACCAAACCATGGTCCTCCATTTCCTAGAAGCATATACGATGTGCCTGGAACTTGACCCACGACTCCTACATTGCACACCAGCCTAACAATGCTAGCAATGTTACTTTCATTGTATAGATGAGGATACGAAGGTTCAGAGGATTAAAGCTGGTTACCTACTCACCCATTCAATAAGGAGTTTTTTTCCCCAAAATTTTAAACTTTTTTGTTTTATCTTTTGTGTTAATTGGCTATAGCCAATTGTGGTAGTTTCAGGCAAACCATGAAGGGTTTCAGTCATACATATACTTGTATCCATTTTCCCTGAACTCCACCCCCATCCAGGTTGGCACCTAACATTGCATAGAGTTCCGTGTGCTATACAGTAGGTCCTGGTTGGTTATCCATTTTGAATATAGCAGTGCATGACCTTCCCAAACTCCATAACTATCCCTTCCCCCAGGCAGCCATAAGTTCATTTTCCAAGTCTATGAGTGTCTTTCTTCCGTGAGGATGTATTGCTGCCTCACTCTATGCTAGGAGCAGAGTACTAAGTGGAGATCAGGGCAGCAATGTCTGCCCTCATGGCGTTTACACCCAAAGCTCATGGTCATAGAGCCAGAGAGTGTAGATACAATTTGGACTCTGATTCTAAATCCCATAGTCTCTCTTTCTCTTCTACCTCAACAAAGAAAGCCTACAAATGGTTCTCTTTTCAGACCTGTCAAAACCACCTAACAGTGTCTTTATAAAAACTTTTTGTCTCAACACTTATTGAAAAGACTGTTAAAACTACCAGAGGGAATATGAAAGTGTGTGGGAAATCTGGAAGGAAGACTTTGCTTACCTCTTCTATTGCTAAAGCAATACATAGAAGACTTCTATGGTAGATTGAGAAAAGAGGGGGGCTCCCCCTTCTGTGAAAAACAGAAATTGTGGGAAAGGGTTATCAAAAAATTATAAAACTGAGCTCGAAAACAAAACAAGAAAAGGAAAATCTGCGATTCCAGAAATAAAGAACCTTCAGGCTAAGTGACCGCAGTTAGGGGAGTTCATGGACTATGGCTCCCATGGGTACTGAAACCAAACAAATTCTAGGGGTTAGGGTTTTGAAATCCATGTGAGTCATCAAACCTAGGAGCTGGGGAGCTAGGTATAAGGCCCTGAACCTGGAGTTATAAGAGCTACTTCCATCTCCCAGAAGACAAAACATCACCCAGAGTCTTGAGAAAGGGACAAGGAAACTTGTCCTCCTGGGTCCAGGGATAAATAAAAATAAGTCTATTCTAAGAAATGGAAATTCAGAAACAATGAATCCATAGTCCAAAATTAAGCCAGATGATGAAAAAATCCCAAGCTGAGAAAGGAATACAAAGCTAGTCCTGAATTAGTGAAAACTCCTAGAACACTTGCTAAAGCAAACCCCAAATTCTACTACATGGACACTTCTACAACCCATTATAGATGCAAAAGCCCCTACTAGAAGTAAATTCACAATAATACATAAATCCAATGAGAAAATGAAATACAATGAGAGTGGGTCTGCAAACATATCAATTGAAGAGTTGGAGCTAGTGCAACAATTTGAGAGGGGCTAAAAGATAAGCAAAAGAATGAAGGAGATGGAAGCAATAGGAACTATAATGAATAGGTCAGAATTTTTGAAAAGACATATTCTAAGGAGAATTAGGAGGGGCTTTTAGAAATTTAAAAATTTAAAATTTAGTCATTGAAATTGAAAACCCCAATGCACATTCGGTAAGCGAATTAGATAGATGTAGCTGATAGAGAAAAGTCAGCCAGCCAGAAGAAGGCACTAAAGACATACTCTAAATACTGTAGAGAGAGAGAGAGATGGACATTATTAAATAACTATTGGAATATATGAAGAATAGAATAAGAATATATGTAGAACAACATCTATGATGTTGGCTCTAGAAATAGACATTGAAAACAGAGTTTATTAAACAAAAATAGTTGAAAACTATTTCCAATATGGGTTCTTACTTTGAAGAACACAGAATCAAAAGAATATAGAAACATTAATTCCAGCAACATTATAGTAAAAGTACAAAACACTTAAGGAAAAAATCTTGAAAACTAAAGTAAAAAAAAGTCACAAATCACCTACAGAGGAATGACAATCAGACTGACACCATATCTCATATTTGCATCAGTAGATGCCAGAATTGTATCCCCAACAGCTAGGGGAACCTATCAACCTAGAATTTCCTACCTAGGTAATCTTCAGTTATGTTACTTAGCATGGAAGATGGTAGCCACTAGTCAAATGTGACTCGAGCACTTTAAATGTAGCTAACCCAAACTCAGGTGCACCATAAGTGTAAAATTCACTCTGGTTTTCAAAGACTTAAGAAAACAAGAATGAGAAATCACTTAATTTTTACACTGATTGCATGTTGAAACAATAGTATTTTGGATATACTGAGTTAAATAAAATGTATTAACATTTAATACATCTTTTTTAAAACTTTAAAAATCAGTCCTACTAATCTCTGCCCAGTAACTGAAGTTCACCACTTTCCTCGAACTTCAGGCTATTTTTTACTTAATTTCTTAGTTATCTCCTTGGCTACTCTGTACTTTAGAACTTTCTTGTTTTCAAATAGCACATTTATTTGTAGACTCATTTTACCCATGTCTCTCCTCACTAAAATGAATGTAAACTCCACAGAGTCTATATCTGCCACGTTCACCTCATATGCACTGTGTATCAGGGACTCTGTCTTGGTTGTAATCAGGAATGTATACTTCAACAAAGGGTGGCATGTTTTGAATATGCCTGTATTGAAGCTGCCTATTTGACCTTGGGGAAAGTCACTTAACTTTTCTGAGCTTTTCTTTATTTAAGCTTTTCTTCTTTCTTGATGTGGACCATTTTTAAAGTCTTTATTGAACTTTTAACAATATTGTTTGTTTTATGTTTTGGGGGTGGTTTTTTGACCCACAAGGTATGTGGGATCTTAGATCCTCAAGGATTATACCTGGACACCCTGCATTGGAAAATGAAGTCTTAACCACTGGACCACAAAGAAAGTCCCTGAGCTTTTATTTCTTTGGTTTTAAAGAACATAATCCTCTATTCAAGATTTTTATGAAAAAAAATGAATAAGATAGCTCATAGGTTAGCTTCTTCTGCCTAATGGTTTTAAACTTTTGCCTGGGTCTTAGTTTATAGAGTTGATGACATGGAGAGGCTGATGCCATTGAAAGAGAAGTCTGTTAAGTCACAGTTCCCTTAGAAATGAGCACCATGACACTCAGATCCACATGGACCAGTGGACCAGTGCCCATCAGGAGAAAAAAAAACAGCAGTGAAGGGAAAGTATAAACCACAACCATTATTGAAATTTCCATGGAAAAAGCAAAGCAGGGTAGAGTAAATATTCTAAGATGGGTTGGTTTGGGAGGTTCCTGGTAGTCCAGTGGTTGAGAATCTGCTTTCCAACTTGGGGGACATAGGTTTGCTCCCCAGTTGGGGAACTAGGATCCCACATGCCACAGGACAACTAAACCCACTGGCCTCAACAAGAGAGGACAGCGTGCTGTAACTAACATCCAATGTAGACAGATAAGTAAATTAAAAACATTGGTTAGTTTGAGTAGCTCCAGTGAGCTCTGGGGCATAAGGGATGCTGCTGGTTATCTGGCTCTGGGTGATTTAGCGCAGCAGAATACGGACTTATTTTGTGATAGTTAGTTGGGGATATGGACTCAAGATCAGTTGGTGTGACTACAACAGATGTATTCAAGGGCAAGTCATGTACACGATCTCTAGAATTAACTAGCCATAGGCAGCAGAAGGTGGCAGCTTCTTTCTAGCCAGCAAGCCCCTACTCCATCAAGATGTCAACACATCATAAAATGGTATGGATGTAAACACAACCATAAAAACACATGGTTAACACATTCTCAAGTTATCTCACCATCTCCCGGAGTTTATCCAAGTTCATGTCTATTGAATTGGTGATGCCATTCAACCATCTCATCCTCTGTCGCCCTCTTCTCCTCCCTTCAATCTTTTCCAACACCAGGGTCTTTTCCAATGAGTCAGCTGTTCACTGGAATACTCCCTGACTAAGCCTGTGATATAAACCACTCACAGTGGCTTGAGCAGAAAAGAAGAACCTATTGTAAGGTACAGACATATCCCAGGAGCCCTCAGTCAGCTGGGCCTAAGGAATGAACTGGATGGGGGAATGTCACACAGATACTCTTTCCTCTGTTCCTCTGTGCTTCTCTTGCTTCCTCTACAGGTGGATGACCTGTTGCTTCAGTGCACACGGCAGGTTAAAGGTACACCACTGTAGCTGACTGGCCTGGTGTGAACAAGGTACCCATCTCTAGTCTAATCAAGTGTTGCTAGGCAATGAGTCAATTATCCAAAATGGCTGCCAAATGCCCTCTGCTCTGGGAGAGGAAGAGAGTTTAGGTTGAACAGTTCAAAAGATGCTGGCTAAAATGCGGGCTAAATGACATTAAACAGGACACAGGCCACAAGTTAGTGTGCATTATACATTTTAAAGAGGGCAATATATGATGCAGTGTTAACCCAACATTCAACTCCAAACACCTTTTTCTCCCAAAGATTTATGAAATATCATGTAACCAGCATCCTGTAGAAGACAACTGCCAAAGGGCAGAGGTTATGGCATATTTTTTAAATCATTTTTATTTATTTTCGGCTGTGCTGGGTCTTCATTCCTGTACTAGCTTTTCTCTAGTTGCTGTGAGTGGGGGCTACTCTCCATTGAAATGCATGGGCTTCTCATTGCAGTGGCTTTTTCTGTTGCAAAGCACTGGCTCTAGGGCACATAGACTTCAGCAGTCGCAACTCCCAGGCTCTACAACGCAGGCTCAGTGTTTACGGCACATGGGCTTAGTTGGTCCATAGCATGTGGGATCTTCCTGGTCCAGGGATCAAACCTGTGTCTTCTGCATTAGCAGGTGGATTCTTTACCACTGAGTCACCAGGGAAGTCCTGTGGCATATTTTTTTCATTTCCAAAGTGCCTTGACCATTTGGCAGAGGTTCAGAAAACTTAGCTCCTCTGGTTTTATTTGTATGTCTTCTATAATGGATATATGGGGGCATTGAAGATCAAAATTATTTCATGAGAAACCACTCAAGAAGAAAGGAGCTGAGTGGGGGATACTCTCCACTGAAGTGCATGGGCTTTTCGTTGCAGTGGCTTCTCCTGTTGCAAAGTACCAGCTCTAGGGCACATTAGATCAGTTACTCGGTCGTGTCCAACTCTTTGCGACCCCATGAATTGCAGCACGCCAGGCCTCCCTGTCCATCACCATCTCCCGGAGTTCACTCAGACTCACGTCCATCGAGTTGGTGATGCCATCCAGCCATCTCATCCTCTGTCGTCCCCTTCTCCTCCTGCCCCCAATCCCTCCCAGCATCAGAGCCTTTTCCAATGAGTCAACTCTTCGCATGAGGCGGCCAAAGTACTAGAGTTTCAGCTTCAGCATCAGTCCTAGGGCACATAGGCTTCAGTATTTGCCTATCCAGAAGACCCAGAAGTCTTAATATAGAGTCAAAGCTGGAGCTGGATCATTCCTCTGATAGAATTGTCTCATGTTAGAAGTCCCAGAAAGCTCAGTGACTGGCCTGACATCACACAGCAAGTAGTAGCAAAGATGAAACCAGAACCAAAGTACCACAAGGAGAGTAATTTGATAGGCTTTACAAGGGGGCTCACTGTTAAATGGCTCATTATGTTGACCTTGCAAACACAGAATAAAATCACAGTGACCCTTGAGACTGAATGTTCTGTTTTCTCACTGGCACCTACCTTCTCAAAGCTATGAGACCACCAGATTCCAGACCTCTGGCTACGTGACCACAGGACTCAACTACAGGCCAAAAATTAACCATCTCTTCAGAGAATTTTTCATTCAGGGTTTAAGAAAGACCCCATCAGAAAGGGAGAACACTGGTTCTCCTTAAGGGCCAGTCACACTCTTGTTTCCCTCTAATAAATTTCCTTTTTGCCTGACTTCCTGGCTCACACTCTCTTTTTCTCTGCATTTGCCTTACATAATTAACAGTAGGCCAACTTCAGATGTGTTCAAGGTAGAGGTTTGATTTTTCAAATATTTGCCAAGCCTGCACTGAGCTAATTGACACAGAAGTACTATAGAGGCACCTGGATTTTATGGAAAGAGGAGCAAGTATTTTACAAGTTCAAGGGCAAAAATCCATATTTGCCAGTCCAAGCTGTCCTCACGAGACTCCAGGATGGCACTTCATCTCCATTCTGATAGACACACAGGCTGCCTATACTTAGAGTGAGATCACAAGGGGAGCCTCTCAGAGTATTTAATCCTTAACTTAAAACCTAATGATTATTCAGCCTGTTCAAGAGTTTTACTCTGTCATCAAAGGTTAAACCACTTCAGGGTTCTGCATGCAACAAAGCAGGAAATTGGCTCAGGAGCCCTGGATCCAAGTGGAAATAAAGATGGGCCAGCAAGAACTGACCCTACCTCTGTATAAATGACCCCAGCTAGAGCTTTGTTGCAAGGGTTACTGAGTGAGTCCAAGCTCGCTCCGCTTGCCACACAATAGGCCAAGAAGTCTGGGAGATGCAAGTGATACGACTTTATTCAGAGAGCTGGCTGATGGAGAGAAGATGGCAGATTAATGTCTCAAAACAACCATCTTGTTGGGGCCTGGATATCAGATTCTTTTATGGGATTAGAGATGGGGGGAGTCAAGGAAACAAAGCAAAAGACCATGTAATTCTTACAAATATCTCCTGGAATGGCACTCCTCAGGCAGGGGAATGTGTTCCTTTCTTTCCTCCTGCAATCTACAGGCGGACAGAGTTATGAACAAAGGCACTTTATTTTTTTACTTTACAATATTGTGTTGGTTTTGCCATACATCAACATGAATCTGCCATGGGTGTACACGTGTTTCCAATCCTGAACCCCCCTCCCACCTCCCTCCCCGTACCATGCCTCTGGGTCATCCCAGTGCACCAGCCCCAAGCATCCAGTATCATGCAATGAACCTGGACCAGCGATTCGTTTCACATACGATATTATACATGTTTCAATGCCATTCTCCCAAAACATCCCACCCTCACCCTCTCCCACAGAGTCCAAAAGACTGTTCTATACATCTGTGTCTCTTTTGTTGTCTTGCATACAGGGTTATCGTTACCATCTTTCTAAATTCCATATATATGCGTTAGTATACTGTATTGGTGTTTTTATTTCTGGCTTACTTCACTCTGTATAAAAGGCTCTAGTTTCATCCACCTCATTAGAACTGATTCAAATGTATTCTTTTTTATGGCTGAGTAATACTCCATTGTGTATATGTACCACAGCTTTCTTATCCATTCGTCTGTGCCGAGGAAACCAGAATTGAGACACGTGTACCCCAATGTTCATTGCAGCACTGTTTATAATAGCCAGGGCATGGAAGCAACAAAGTAGTTTAACAGTCGGGCAGAGGGGGGTAAGATTCCCTGAGTCAGGCCTTTATGTATGCTGTAATAACAAAAGTGGCCAAAAGCAAGGATTAAAGTCACAGAAACAGATCCAGTGCAGAGTCAAAATTAACTCTTCTTGGATAAAGAGGAAGGCAGAGGACACATACCTCCAACAGCCCCAGAGCAAACGCTGACACCCCTTGAAGCCTGCTCTTCCCACACCCCAGTGCTTATATTTACATCCAGTGTGGAAAAGAGTGTGGCAAGAGTACCCCCGTTTTGAGCCACCATGTGTCAAGTACCTTAGAGTAGGGGTCCCCAGCCTCCAGATCTAATGCCTGATGATCTGAGGTAGACCTAGGATAATAATAGTGCCCAACCAATCTAATGAGCTTGACTCATCCCCAGACCACCCCGGTCCATGGAAAAGTTGTCTTTCACAAAACTGCTCCCTGGTGCCAAAAAGATTGTGAACCGCTGCCTTAAGCGCATGAAGATTTTGCTTGGCCCAAAGCCTGTGACAGAAACCATTTTAGACTCACTCCTGAAGACTTCTATCATGAAATGGGAAAGGATCAGTTAATGGAACACGCCCTTCAAAATGATGAAATGGAGAATGCTTTATAACCAAGCACCAGCCTTCCAGACAGTTAAGCAGTTAATATACACACACACCAGGGGATGGAAACGTTGCAGGAAATGGAAAGGGGTTGCAAAGATTAAAGCCACAGCATTAAGACCCCCATAGAAAACTCAGTTGATGTTTGTTCTCAAAAATCCATCTGCCTGAAAAAGCCCCTCCCTAAATCAGGATTAGTCCCCGTCTCCCGCCAGCCCTGCACTATGCCCAGCAGAGCCATCAGAGGCTGTTTTGCTAGGTGTTTGATTACAGCAAATGGTACAAGACAGAATCAACACTCAGTGACGTTTTTGCCAATTGACTGAAATAAAAACACATCAGGTATCCCTGGAATTGATGAAAGAGTTTAAAATTATCTAGGGCTTCCCCGGTGGTACTAGGGGTAAAGAATTTGCCTACCAATACAAGAAATATAAGAGATGCGAGTTCCATCTCCGGGTTGGGAAGATCAGAGTAGGAAATGGCAACCCATTCCAGCATTCCTGCCTAGACAATCCCACGGACGAAGGAGCCTGATGGACTGTGGTCCATGGGGTCCCAACGAGTCAGACATGACTGAAGCGACTTAACACGTGCATAATTAACCTAAGCAGATCCTCACTCTGCTCCAGCCACTCCTCTTGAAGGGAGAGGCAAGCCCATGGAGGTCTCCTCCCCCTGTCCACACATTAGATGTGTTTCAGGTTATTCCTTCCTGGAGAATTTTGTCTGTTCACGTGTTTTTCCTCTTGATTTTCTCAGCATCGGTTGTAGCATCTCAACCCAAGAGCTGGATCAGCTGAGCATAGAGAAGCTTCATGATTCTCCATTCCCTCTGTCACTGTTTTGATTTAATCGGGGGCTTCCCTGGTGACTCAAATGGTAAAGAATCTGCCTGCAGTGTGGGAGATCTGGGTTCAATCAATCCCCTGGAGGGTGGCATGGCAACCCACTCCAGTATTCTTGCCTGGAGAATCCCCATGGACAGATGAGCCTGGCAGGCTATAGCCCATGGGGTCGCAAAGAGTCAGACACGACTGGGTAACTAAGCACAGCACAGCTACAGAATGACCTTTACTTTTGTTTATATAATTTTATTTCCTCCTAAGAAACAGTGGTTCATTATGAAGCACTCAGAAAACAAAAGTAGAGAGAAAATTCTCCTCCAAATCCATCATAACGCTACCAAGATAAAACTATTGACTAACCTTTATTTTTGTCTTTACATATTTACATGTATATAGACAACCAAGAGCTACTATTTATTGAATACTTTGGTAAGGATTCAGACACATTCTCATTTAATTCTCACTGTAATTCTAGGTAGTAAATACAACTTATCACCATATGAGACTATACTGTATATGCAATTTTGTGGGGTCTTTTTTGCTTTTAACATTTAAAGTATTTTCCACTTTACTAAAACTTTTATGGCTATCATTTTTAATGATTTCATATTATTTTAGACACACTTTAAAATGCTTTTATTAAAGATTTGTTTTCAATTTGCTGTTTTATAAATAAGACTATGATGAACACCTTTATGCCTGCTTTCTATATTTAACACTATTTTTTAAGGATTGTTTCTCAGAGAGGGAACCACTAAGTCAAATGAGGAGTGTATGCATGCTCAGTGGTATCCGATTTTTTGTAACCCCATGGATTGTAGCCCACGAGGCTCCTCTGTCCATAGAGGTATCCAGGCAAGAATACTGGAGAGGGTTGCCGTTCTCTCCTCCAGGTGATCTTCCCAATCCAGGGATGGAAACTGAATCTGCTGCGTTGGTAGATAGGTTCTTTACCACTGAGCCACCTGGGAAGCCCAAATGAATATAAATATTTTTTAAAGTTTTATTCAGTCATTTGCAGAACTGTTCCCTGTGATTTAAAGCAATTTTATGTTATTCAAAGAATGTGATGATGTCATTATCACATATGTTATCACATTATCACAATATCACAGAAGTTACTAACTATATTATCCTGTTAAGAGTGAAAGATCACTTGAAGAAATTGTAAAACATTCCATCTTAAAATTTTCATGCAAAACTAAAAATGCTACTTAATATAAATGAGTAAAAGCTTTTTCAAAGTGTGCTAATGTAATACAAACTATTTGCAGGTAATTTTGGTAAATCAAAGTATGTGTGTAGTCAATTCAGTTGTGTCCAACACTTTGCAACCATACGGACTGTAGCCCGCCAGGCTCCTCTGTCCGTGAGATTATTCAGGTAAAAAGACTGGAGTGGGTTGCCATGCCCTCCTGCAGGGGATCTCCCTGTCCTAGGGATCAAACCTGTATCTCCTTACGTCTCCTGCACTGGCAAGCAGGTTCTTTACCACTAGTGCCACCTGGGAAGCCCAAATAAAAGTATAAAACATTTGAAATTTAGCCACAGTCATACCCAGGGACAGTCAGATTTAAGATTTCAGTGGGTTTCTCTCCATTCCTTAATAGAGAGATTAGATACAAGATAATAGGGTATAATCCATATTTATAATTAAATTCTGAAAGAGATGGGAATACAAGACCACCTGACCTGCCTCTTGAGAAATCTGTATGCAGGTCAGGAAGCAGCAGCTAGAACTGGACATGGAACAACAGACTGGTTCCAAATAGGAAAAGGAGTATGTCAAGGCTGTATATTGTCACCCTGCTTATTTAACTTCTATGCAGAGTACATCATGAGAAATGCTGGGCTAGAAGAAGCACAAGCTGGAATCAAGATTGCCGGGAGAAATATCAATAACCTCAGATATGCAGATGACACCACCGTTATGGCAGAAAGTGAAAAGAAACTAAAAAGCCTCTTGATGAAGGTGAAAGTGGAGAGTTAAAAAGTTGGCCTAAAGCTCAACATTCAGAAAACGAAGATCATGGCATCTGGTCCCATCACTTCATGGGAAATAGATGGGGAAACAGTGGAAACAGTGTCAGACTTTATTTTGGGGGGGCTCCAAAATCACTGCAGATGGTGATTGCAGCCATGAAATTAAAAGACGCTTACTCCTTGGAAGAAAAGTTATGACCAACCTAGATAGTATATTCAAAAGCAGAGACATTACTTTGCCGACTAAGGTCTGTCTAGTCAAGGCTATGGTTTTTCCTGTGGTCATGTATGGATGTGAGAGTTGGACTGTGAAGAAGGCTGAGCGCTGAAGAATTGATGCTTTTGAACTGTGGTGTTGGAGAAGACTCTTGAGGGTCCCTTGGACTGCAAGGAGATCCAACCAGTCCATTCTGAAGGAGATCAGCCCTGGGATTTCTTTGGAAGGACTGATGCTAAAGCTGAAGCTCCAGTACTTTGGCCACCTCATACGAAGAGTTGACTCATTGGAAAAGACCCTGATGCTGGGAGGGATTGGGGGCAGGAGGAGAAGGGGATAACAGAGGATGAGATGGCTGGATGCATCACTGACTCGATGGACATGAGTCTGAGTGAACTCCGGGAGTTGGTGATGGGTAGGGAGGCCTGGCATGCTGCGATTCATGGGGTCGCAAAGAGTCGGACATGACTGAGCGACTGAACTGAACTTACTGAATATTGTACGGTGTAAACCTCCCAAAGGATCTTGATGCTTCTACTCAAGCGCTTCCCAGGCATGTTGAACTTGCTCCACAGCTTTTGGGGAGCTCATTCCAGGCTACCTAGCAGTGTCCACAGCTCTGGTTAGGCGCCGACATCAAGGACCCGTCCCTCACTACTAAAGCCCAGATCCCACCTGGAGGGAGCTTCTCTGGCCACTGCCACTGCTGTGTCAGGCCAGATGGCTGAGCATTCGCTCTTGTATTAAACAAAATGCCCATCAGCTCTCTGCTGACCCAGGGAAGGTGACAGACTTGAAGAAAATGAAACTTTGACCAGGAACCGACTTTGATGACTAACTAGTCAAACCCATCAGATATGAGTGTGTGCGGCTGGAGGCATTTTTAGAAACCTGGCACAGCTCGGGGAGGGTGGTAGGGAGTCTAGTGCGGTACTTAGGTTCAGTGACAAGCAGTGTAACCTACTGAAAGCACCTCCTGACCTCAGCTGGCGGGGGGAGAGGTCCCTTCATTTATTGCTGGTGGTCACAGCTTGCAGAAAGCATGCCGCTCCTGCTTGTCCACAGCCTCTGCTCACAGTGCTGGGCTGTCATCCCCATTTCAGAATGAGGAGATGCAGAGACTCAGGGAGATTCACGGTCACCTGGTCTCCGCAGGAGCTACACCTCACACCTATTTACCTCCGACTATGTATGCTAAATACATCCCGTATCTGGCTTTTACCCTCACAACACCCTTCCCCTTGTATTTACCTATCAGAAAGAAGGCTGCAGAGCCAGCCAAACTGACGGCCTCAATTACTGGGAGACTAAAGCCGCACCCTGGCTGTCTTCCAAACAATGCAAGAGGAAGAAAGACGCACCTGTGGCTGAGTCACGTCGATGTCCAGCAAAATCCAAGACAATGTTGTAAAGTAATTGTCCTCCAATTACAACAATTTTTTTAAAAAAAGCAATCAAGATGCTGACACCTTTGTTCCTCATCACTGACTCCTGACTTTGACCCCTCATCTTATGTAAGTCCCTGGACTCCTCGTGAAAGAGGGTACAGTTCTTGAGGCATGAGCCTACTGTTTATCCCTCTCCACCAGCTGAGAAGTAAAGCCCCCTTTCTATTTCCTCTGAACTCTGTTTCCATATTTTTTTATTCAACTTTGGTGGGCAGAGAAAGCCAAGATTTTGGCCAGCAACAGGACCAAGACAAAAACAAGCTTTATCAACTGTAAAAGAACAGTGACTATGCAGCTGGGCACTGTAAGAGTTTGCCACGGTCAATGTAGTTCTCATAAAGACCCAACCTAGTTAAGAATTCTAGAAATTATAGACCAGGAAGAGACCTTGAAAATACATGGGTGAGAAATTTCTCATGGCTGCCCTTCACAGCCTGAGGCCCAGCAACTGATACCATCCCCAGAAATGGACTTAAAACAGTTAAGTGTGTTGCAAAAATTTAAAGTTCAGGCGTTTCACATAAAAGTATGGGTTTCTGGCTTACCTTGAAAAGTGGGACAACTTCCAGCAGCGAGCTTCCCTCTTGCTTCACGACATGAGCGGCTCCCACTTAGGGGGACATAGCCTACAGCCTGCTGCATCAGCCATTTTCCACAGTAGATCCAGGTTCCCTAAGACCCCGTTTGTAGACCAGCACACTGACCTCCGGAGACCCTTACAAGTTGCCCAACATCAGACAACTTGTTTTTTCCCTGTTCCATGCTCTTGGCCACAGGCAGGCATCAGCCACAACTACATGCTCTTTACGGGGTCTCTGGGAAAAGTCTTCAGAGTGGCTTTTATGAGCTTCTAGGATGTTCCCCCCTCCTTCCTTTTAAAGCCCAGCTGATCTCTCTTTTCATTTCTAAATTAAAGTCCTCTTCTACCAGTAAAGTGAGGTGGGTGGGGGTGGGGAGGATGGGGCTCTTCAATAGAAAATCCCTGTTCAGTGACCCAGTGCTAGAAAGTATTTGTAATCTCTCTTACCTTATCGTGCACATGTGACTGAGTGTGTGCCTGCATGTGTGCTCAGTCGTGTTAGACTCTGTGACCCCATGGGCTGCAGCCCACCAGGCTCCTCTAGCCACAGGATTCTCCAGGCAAGAATACTGGAGAGAGTAGCCATTTCCTTCTCCAGAAGATCGTCCCAACCCAGGGATGGAACCCACGTCTCCTGCATGGGCAGGTGGGTTCCTGACCACTGAGCCACCTGGGAAGCCCCTCTCTAATCTCAGCTGCTCATAATAATCAGATGCCCTGGCCTCACCTAGACAAATTAAGTCAGCTACTCTGCACCCAGGTATAGGTAGTTCTTCAGCTACTCAGATGATTCCAATGTGCCATGATGGTGTCTGATTACTCCCGGAGGTCGTGGAACCAGCTTCCCTGCTGAGCGCTCATGAGACCTCCTGGGTAATTTACATCAGTTTGAAGCATTCTGGAAACTTCTCTCATCTGGAAAATGGGGAGGATAGATTAGGTTTATGATTTCCAACTTGGGATGCTTTGCCCCTCAGCATCCACTGAGGAAGTGATGAGCTCATGGAGCTACTGTCGATATTGCAAAATGTCTAGTAGAGATGGCACACTTACCTGTGTTAAGGCATATTTACACATGTTAATAAAGATGGGAAGTTTCTTTGCTTCTGCTGGAATTACATTTACTTAGTGTGCTGATTCTACTTGCAAAATATGGGGTTTCGGGGCGAGGGGAAAATCTTGTCTGTGATTAAAACTGAGAGAAGGAAGGAATGAAATGAGGAAGAAGAGAGGGAGAAATTGAGAGAGAAAACGGGAGAGAGAACAATCTGGCCCTCTGTGATTTGATGATTACACCTGGAAAGAGAGAAGTAACTTCTGAGGAAGTGTGTAGTCTTTGAATATCCCCCTTCCTTAAAAGAATTATACTCTAACACAATCCTTTTTAAGTGCTACTTCCTTCCTAACCCCCTTCTTCGTGGAATGCTGGGCTTCCCTGGAGCCTCAGACCATAAAGAATCTGCCTCCAGTGCAGGAGACCAGGGTTCGATCCCTAGGTCAGGAAGGTCCCCTGGAGAAGGAAACAGCTGCAGTATTCTTGCCTGGAGAATACCATGGACAGAGGACTCTGGCAGGCTGAAGTCCATGAGGTTGCAAAGAGTTGGACTCAACCGAGCAACTAACACTTTTACATTTTCTAATACCTGGAAGCCAACACCCCTGAAAAGAATAAGTCCTTAATTCAGGGACCTGAACCCAGAAGGCCTGGTTTACCTTAATGGGCCCAGCAGTTTGACAGCCAGAACCAGGCAAGGCAACAGGGATGATGACAATGTTGGAGCACTTGTCAGTGGGCAGTGACAAAAAATAAAACATTTTGCTACACGACAGATAAGTGCTCCCTGACAGTCTGTCTGCTTTTATTTTTTTGAAGTCTTCCTCCTGCTTTATTCTCACCCAGCCATTAAATTATTCTAGCCAACATGACTGTTTCCTCAATAAACATTTTCTTGGCCTAAAACTAGGAGGAATTTCATCAAGGAAGCAGGGACTGTGTTCGTTAGGCTGGTTTTTCTCTGTTGCGTCTCCTGGGGAAATGCCCGCGCTGAGTTTCACTCTCGCAAATGCAGGCAGTCTGGTGACCATTGCTAGGCAACATGTCATCATAAATATTTCATCGGTGAAACAGAGTCTGTCTCATCCTTCGTCTGTTTGGTACTTCGTACTTCAGCTTTCCTTTATAAAAACAATAGAAAAAAAAAAAAAAGATAGAAATCCATGACCCCTACATTCCCTGAAATCCATGATGAGAAACTGATGACAATGGAATCAAGTAGAAAATTCTTAAAATCCAGGCAATGTCAATCATTAGAGAATATAATGGGGAAAAAACCCCAATAATGTCTTAGCTTGGGCTGCTATTAAAAAAAAAAAAACTGCCATAGGCGGGGTGACTTAAACAATAGACACTTGTTTCTCAGTTTCAGAGGCTGGAAGTCCAAGATCAAGGTGCTGGCAGAATCTTCTCAGGTGAGGGCCCCCTTCTTGCCCTTGAGATAATTGCCTTCTGTGCACTATCACCTCAAACCAGTCAGAATGCCCACCATCAAAAAAATCTACAAACAATAAATGCTGGAGAGGGTGTGGAGAAAAGGGAACCCTCCTACACTGTTGGTAAGAATGTACGTTGGTACAGCCACCATGGAGAAGAATAAGGAGGTGGCAGATTCATGTTGATGTATGGCAAAACCAATACAATATTGTAAAGTAAAAATAAATAAATAAATAAAAATACTTAATAAAACTTAAAAAAAAACAACCTAAAATAAAAATTAAAAAAAAAAAACCTAAAACTAGAGCTACTATATAATCCAGCAATCCCACTCCTGGGCTTATATCTGGAGAAAACCATAATTCAAAAGATACATGCACCCTAATGTTCACTGAAGCACTATTTGCAATAGCCAAGACATGGAAGCAACCGAACTATCCATCAACAGATGAATAAATAAAGAGGTGGTATATACGTATAGATCAGTTCAGTTCAGTTGCTCAGTCGTGTCCGACTATTTGTGACCTCATGGACTACAGCACGACAGGCTTCCCTGTCCATCACCAACTCCTGGAGCTTGCTTAAACTCATGTCCATCAAGTTAGTGATATCATCCAGCCATCTCATCCTCCGTCGTACCCTTCTCCTCCTGCCTTCAGTCTTTCCCAGCATCAGGGTCTTTTCCAATGAGTCGCTCTTCATATCAGGTGGCCAAATTATTGGAGTTTCAGCTTCAGCATCAGTCCTTCCAATGAATATTCAGGACTGATTTCCTTTAGGATCAACTGGTTTGATCTCCCTGGAGTCCCAGGGACTCTCAAGGGACTCTCTATATATAAATATACATGTGTGTATGTGTGTGTGTGTGTGTATATATATGTATACACACATGGAATATGACTGACCCACTAAAAAAAATGAAATAATGCCATTTTCAGTGGCAAGGATGGACTTAGAGACTGTCATACTAAATGAAGTAGGTCAAAGATAAATATCCTATGATACTGTTCATAAGCAGAACCTTAAAAAAAATGATATAAATGAAGTTATTTATAAAACAGAAACAGAGTCACAGACTTGGAGAATAAAATTATGGTTACCAAGGGGAAGAGAGGAAGGTGGGATAGATTGGGAGTTTGGGATGAACAGGTACACCCTGCTGTATTTAAAATAGATAACCAACAGGGATCTACTGTAAAATAAATAAATGAAAAGATGATTGCCTCCTTGCTGCATCCTCACAAGGCAAGGAAAGGAAGCATTGATGTTTCTTCTTGTAAGGGCAATAGTCCCATCTTGGGGGACTCCACCCTAATGACCTCATCTAAATCTGACCTTCCCAAAGGCTTTAATTCTTTTTTTTTTTTGCAGATAAAGTAAAAGATTTTATGGGGAAGGGATGCCTAGGTGGAGAACAGCAGGGTAAAGGACCATGGGAGAATGTGCCACAGAGCTCAAAGTCTCAGGATTTCTGGTGATGGGGTTAGTTTCCAGGCTGTCTCTGGCAATCATCTTGCTTGGTCCTTTGTGGTGATTCAGGGTCCTTCCTGGTTTCATGTGCATCTCTCAGCCAAGACAGATTCCGTCATGAGCCCAGAGGCCTTATTTATTAATACCATCACTTTGGGGGTTAGGGCTTCAAAATATGAACTGGAAGAGGGACATAAACATTCAGCCTATAACAAATATAATCCAAAAATTTTAAGTGATGCTCAGCAAAACTTTTCAGTGATACGTTGGCACATTTTTATGAAAATAAATAAATAAAGGATTCAATGGTGACTAAACACTACAGTTACAACTAATTCTTTTTAAAGAAGTACCAAAACAGAGACAAAAGTCTAGAACATAAACAAAACATCAAGAGCCACTTTCTTAGGGGATTTGAACTATGGGTGTAATAGAATTCTAAGGCAGCCCCCAAGATTCCCACCTTCTCACGTTTATGCCTATAATGCTTCAGCTGAGTATGGACAGGACTTGTAATGGAATATTACTCTTGTAGGTATGTTATATGGCAAAAAGGGATTTTTCAGATATAATTAAGATCCCTAGTTGATTGATCAATGGGAAGATTATCCTGGGTGAGCTTGACTTAATCAGGTGGAAAATGGCTATGAATTGCCTACTGGGACTAACTGACAGGGAACAAGTAGCCTCCAGGAGCAGAGCATAATCCCCAGCTGACACTCAACAAGAAATCAGGGACTTCAATTCTACAGGGAACCGAATTCAGCAACAACACTGAATGAGCCTGGAAGATGACCCCAAGCTTCAAAGGAGAGCCAGAGCATGGCCCGTGCCTGGATCGTGGCCCCCCAAGATCCTGAGCAAGATCCAGCTAAGCTGTGCCCAGACTAAACCCTCAGAAACTAGGACACAACAAATTTGTGTCGTTTTAAGATGTTTGTGGCATTTTATATGTAACAATATGAAACTAACACAGGGGATGATTCTCCTTTTCTGTATTTTTGTACAACAAACTGAGTACAAAGTTGAAGACTCCATTTGGAGCCCAGAATTTTTAAAGAAATAATTACATCATCATTGGCAGCCTGAGCAGATAAAGTTTCCCCCCGATTTCCTGGCCCTGGGGACACTTCCACCAACTTCCTTTCTGACCCTCACTAAGAGAGTTTCATCATGACACTAATTCAGAATCTATTACTTTAGAAATATGTCTTATAAGTGGACCTTAATCTGCAAATAAACTGGGAATAATCTTCCTAAGGAAATAGAGAAGTTCATAGGAATGGATATAAATAGATGTCCATCACTATCTTGCTTATAAAGATAAAATTCAGAACATGTATAAGGGCTTAGTAATAGGAGACTGATTAAAAGTACGTTTCATTCATTCAGTGGAATACTGTGCACCCATTTTAAAGATTATATAGCTCAGTGTTATAATGTGATATTTATGATATATGGATGTGTGTTAGTCTCTCAGTCATCTCTGACTCTTTTTGACCCCATGGACTGTAGCCCACCAGATTCCTCTGTACATGGGATTTTCCAGGCAAGAATACTGGAGTGGGTAGCCATCCCATTCTCCAGGGTGTCTTCCTGATCCAGGGATTGAACCCAGGTCTCCTGCATTGCAAGCGGACTCTTCACAGTCTGAGCCACCAGGGAAGCCCATTATGATATACTGTCACATGTGAAAAAAAAAAAAAGACAAATTACAAAACTTTATGTTTAACAGAATCTTAATTTGTTAAAAAAAAATTAGGATGGTTATATTGATACTCATATGATCTAGAGATGGAGATAGATTAAAACAGCAAGGATGTACTTCATGGTGATAACAGTAGTTACCTCCAGGCATTGTGATATGGTGTTTTCTTTTTTGTTCATTTGGATTTTCTAATTTTTCTTCAAATGTTTCAATAAAGACATGGAAGATATATGAGGCAGCTCATCATAAGAAAGATTTACATTTCTATTTAAATAGTCAATAGCTTTGACTTCGGGAGAAGGCAATGGCACCCCACTCCAGTACTCTTGCCTGGAAAACCCCATGGATGGAGGAGCCTGATAGTCTGCAATCCATGGGGTCGTAAAGAGTTGGACACGACTTCATTTTCACTTTTCACTTTCATGCATTGGAGAAGGAAATGGCAACCCACTCCAGTGTTCTTACCTGGAGAATCCCAGGGACGGGCAAGCCTGGTGGGCTGCCATCTCTGGGGTCGCACAGAGTCGGACACGACTGAAGCGACTTAGCAGCAGCAGCAGCATTGACTTCCCTGAGTTTTGTTAATATTCCTAATGGTCATATCTATTGATGGATTCTTAGACTTGGTGTCTGTAAATAATACTTGGATAAAGCTGTTTTCTTGGCATTAAGGGTGTGTTTTCCAAACGCAGATCTTGGAAGCTGGTACTCAATTATGTTGTGGTCGTTTCAAAACATACAAAAAGCACTGAGCATTCTCACATCCATGAAATTCATAGTAGAAGACACTCTTACTGAGAAAATAAACCCTTTTGATCTTCTTCCAATCACCTTAAACTGAAGTGTAGGCAATAATCTCACTTTTCAGGGTCAGAGGTCTTATGTTCTCTGCCAAAGCCATCAGAACAAAAGCCATTTAAAGTCATAGGACAATCACTGAGTATGTTGACCATCAAAATTTCTTCCCAGTGAGGTTAAACCGTTGGTTGAAAGAGTACATCTCTGTACATAATCCAGGGAATAGAAAATCCTTTACTACTTGGAGGGTGGGTGTGACTGAGGGTTTTGCTACCAGCTGGATAGCGTAGACCAGTGGTTATAAATTGGACATGATTTTGGTCCCCAGGGGATAATTGGCAATGTCTGGAGATATTTTGATGATCAAATCTGGAGCGGAGAACGTGCTACTGGTATCTAGTGGATAAAAGCCAGGGATGCTGCTAAACATTCTGCAACATACAGGACAACCACACAACAAAGAGTTTTCTGGTCCCAAACATCCACGGTGTTAAGCTTGAGAAACCCTAGCTAAAGAGGCAGATACGTGAGAAACAGGTGATGTGAAGAGCCTGAAAGAGGCAGTAACAGAACTCTCTTACAAGCAACAACACCCCCACACAGAGCAACAGCAAGAGTCATACCCAGTTCCGGACAGTATGAGATAACCAGGAGCAGGTTCACCCCCCTGTCTTACATGATGACCTCGAGACTGTCATATGGAGTGAAGTAAGTCAGGAAGAGAAAGACAAATACTGTGTATTAACACATATGTGTAGGATCTATGCAACGCAGAAACACAGACACAGAAAACAAATGTCTGGACACCAAGCAGAGAAAGGGGAATGGGGTAAATTCGGAGGTTGGGACTGGCATATACACACTGCTATTTTAAAAATAGATAACTAATGAGAACCTACTATACAGCAACGGAGGGGTACAATCTGTTTGTAGGACATATATTAACCTTAAAAATGCATTCCAATATACACTGTTTTGGTTGTTTAGTCACTAAGTTGTGACTGACTCTTTTCAACCCTATGGACTTTAGCCTGCCAGGCTCCTCTGTCCATGGGATTTTCCAGGCAAGAATACTGGAGTGGATTGCCATTTCCTTCTCTAGGGGATCTTCCCAATCAAGGGGTTGAACCCATGTCTCCTACACTGGCAAGTGGATTCTTTACTAACACTGAGCCACCTGGGAAGACCTCCAACACACGTTAAGGGCAGACAAATAATGTTTGATTCCACTATGGGAGATAGGTAGAACAGTCAAATTCATAGAATCAGAAAGTACATTGGTAGGTGTCAGAAGTGGGAGGTGGGAGGGAGGGGGTGGGGAATTAGTGTTGAATGAGAAAAGAGTTTCAGTTTAGGAAGGCGAAAGATTGGGGAAACTGATGATGGGGAGAGCTGCACAACTATGTGAATATACCTAGTGCTACTGAAAAGTGCAGTTAAATACGGTTAAAATAGTATATTTTATATTATATGACTTTCACCAAAGTTTGAAAAAGAAACATTTTACAAAGAAATCAGACAAATATATCTAAGACAACATTTATCAGACATTAGACTTCTTGTGGGGAGGCAGGATGAAGCTATACACAAGGGGTCCTGAGCCTTCAGCTGCTTCAGTGCTTGAGGGAAAATGTTTGGGACATGTTTGACATCTACCAAAGATTGGGGGAAGAGCTACCAGAAAAGAGTGAATGGAACAATTTCCAGGGCTACACAGGGCTGGGTACAGTTTATGTTCCCACATGCCAGAGTGGTATAATCTCTCAAGACATGTGATGGATAGACTCCTCAGAAGCACACTGGCTTAGTTGTGGGGCCACATTAGCCTAGACTAAAGGCCCCCGTGACCAGCCCTAAGAACACTTAACTCTCAAAAGGATCTATCTGATTGCAAGTAATTTGCATACCAAGACAAAAATTCAATAATCTATGAGGGAATATAGCAAAATCCAGGAACCAACAACATAAAAATACAGAATATCCAGCATCAAGTTAAAAATCACCAGACAAGTTAGGCCCTCTCCAGTGGTCCAGTGGTTAATAATCTGCCTTTCAACGCGGGGGACGCAGATTCGATCCCTGGTCTGAAAGATTCCACATGCCTTGGAGCATCTAAGTCCAGGCACCACAAACGCTGAGCCTGCCTGCTGCAGCTACTGAAGACCACTCACCTAGAGCCTGTGCTCCACAAAGAAAAGTAACTCCCACTCACCACGACAACAGAAAGCCCATGGGCAGCAACGGAGACCCAGCACAGCCAAAAATAAATAAATAATAAATAAGTTAAAAAAAAAAACAAACTACCAGACAAGAAAAGAAGCAGGAAAATAAGACCTGTAACCACAAGAAAGATCAATGAACAGAAACAGACCCAGAAATCACAGACATGATAGAAATACGAGACAAGGACATTTTAAAAGATTTTATAAGTATGTTCTATACATTCAAGAAGGGGAGGAAAACATGATGAAGAAAGCATAAAATATTGCATATTTTATGAAAGAAAAGAAAGCACAAAATATTGCAAGGGATGATAAATGTCTTCAACTCTGGTGCTTATGAGCATGTGTTTTGCTGGGCACTGTGACAAGAGAGATGGGTAAGACAGTCTCTGTTTTCCTGCAGCTCATGACTTAATAGAAAAGGTAAATGATTAAATTTTTTAGAGTGAAGAATGCCTGGGGAGATTAGAAGAACACATAAAGGCTGTGGGTGGTGAGTACTTACTGTAGAGCTGAGGGATAGTGCTGTGCTCCGGGATATCCCTCAGTAGAGCTGGGGGATAATTCTCTATCATGCGTGCATGCATGCTCAGTCACTTCAGTGATGTCCGACTCTTTGTGACCCTATAGACTGTAGCCTGCAGGATCCTCTGTCCATGGGATTCTTTGGGCAAGGATACTGGGGTGGGTTGCCATGTTCTTCTCCAGGGGATCTTCCCCACCCACGGATTGAACCCAGATCTCCTGCTTCTCCTGAATTACAGGCAGATTCTTTACCTACTGAGCAGCCTGGGAAGCCCCTCTCTATCATAGGGACAAATAATAACAGTCAACTTCATGCAACAACAAAAAAAGCAATTATTGGATGGCTATATGTAAAAACATATTGGAAGCTTAGGAACAAAATAGCAAAACAGAGACATAAAAACAGAAATAAACCCTCCTCTCTCAAAAAGTGAAAGTGAACTTGCTCAGTCATGTCCAACTCTTTGGGACCCCATGGAATATAGCCTACCAGCCTCCTCCGTCCATGGGATTTTCCAGGCAAGAGTACTGGAGTGGGTTGTCATTTCCTTCTCCAGGGGATCTTCCCGATGTAGGGATTGAACCCTGGTCTCCCGCATTGCAAGCAGATGCTTCACCATCTGAGCCACCAGAGAAGCCCCTCTCTCAAAGCTAGCGTTTATTGAATACTTAAAACTTTGTGTCATTTTGTCCTCTTAACAATGCAAGATAGGTACTATTATCAACCACTTTGGGAGATCACAGTAATGTCTCTTGATCCTCTAGTCCTCTCTATATGCATTCCCTTTGACTTGTGACTTTGAAATTTTCTGCTAAACAGAGTACATTCCCCAGCCCCTTCACTTTGGTGACATGACTTCTTTTGGCCAGTGAAATATTAGCAGATGTGATGGGACCAAAAATTTGGAAAACACCAGTGCACTTGGGTTTATTTTCTTGAATATGTGCCATTACATAAAAATATGCCTTTTAAGAATAAGAGGATAAGAGACGAGTAGAATAGAGTCAACCCAACTAACCTGCAAACATTCAGTGAGAAACAGAGCCCTATCTAGGTGAGCTAAACCTCAGCCCAACCCACCGATGTGTGACCTGTTAAACGCTTATTACGCTGTCCCGCTGATATTTGGGGCTTGTTGTTAGGCAGTAATACCTAACTGGTATGCACTGTCAAAGGAAGGGGAGGAGGTTAGAGCAATGCAAAGCTAGAAGGATATCCCTAGTAAACAGTAGAACTCAGATTTGAATTTACATCTGCCTGACACATTTACTGCTTCCTTGGAACCTCACTCCTGGGGATTTGCTCTAAGGCCATAGTTCATAAAAAAGTTACATGCACATAAATATACACTGAAGTTTTTCTTAGGACCAAAAAAAAAAAAAAGAAAAGAAAATGACCTAAACTTCCCAAAATGAGAAAAGTGCCTAAACAAACTACGATATACCATCTCAAAGGAAAAGTTCGTGCTAATGAAATGGCTCAGCGGGTAAAGAGTCTGCACAGGAGATGCAGTTTCAATCCCTGATTGCAAAGATTCCCCAGAGGAGGAAATGGCAACCCACTCCAGTATTCTTGCCAGGAAAAACCCATGGACAGACGAATCTGGCAGGTCACAAAGAGTTGGACACGCCTGAATGACCGACACATGCTTATAAAATGGCAATTAAGAATTTGCCACAGAAAGGGAAGTCTCTATTCTAATGGAAATCTCCAAAACTAAAATATATTTTGTAGGTCCACTCAAAGTAAAAATGTGTGTAGATATGCATACATGCGGTTTTTATACATATATGCAAATAGAGAAGGACAGAAAAGCAGCTTATTAAATGAAATCAACTTCACAGAACTGCGGGATTAGAAGTGATGTATTCTAGTCTTCTAATTTTCCATTAGAGTTGCTGTAAGAAAAACAGTGCTTAAGCTGACACAGACGCAGCTCTGGTGTCACACTTCATCCACTCAGAGGGCTTACCCAGCCGCCCACCATCTCACCCACACCAAGCCTTTGGAGCCTGCAGGACGCCCGGGCCTCACAGGGCTCTTTCTCTCTAGTGCCGCGAGCTTCGAGAGCACCTTCCCGTGACAAGCCCCCGCTCGGGGTGCATGGCTTACGCTCGTCTTAGCACAAGAAGGGGGAAAGCCCTCAGTCTCCAAAAAGTGAAAGTGAAGTCGCTCAGTTGTGTCCGACTTTTTGCAACCCCATAGACTGTAGCCTACCAGCTTCCCCAATCCATGGAATTTTCCAGACAAGAATACTGGAGTGGGTTGCCATTTCCTTCTCCAGGGGATCTTCCCAACCCAGGGATCGAACCCGGGTCTCCCGCATTGCAGGCAGATGCTTTACCATCTGAGCCACCAGGGAAGACCTCAGTCTCCAAAGATGTTGTATTTGTTAACCAGGACAGATTTCTCCTTCAGTAAATTCTTTCACATGAAAGCTGGAGACAATTCTTAGCCTGCTTGTCAACCCGGTTAGAGAACGAGGAGAGGGTCTGGATGCTATCGAGGGGCATGTGGCTCCTTCCTTCAGCCTTTCCAGGGTTCGTAGCTCACTGTAGGGAACGCTGAGCAGTGCCGCGGCTCCCTGCGGGCCGTGATGCGTATGCCCTCCCCCTCGATCTCCGTGTGATGGTGTCGTTTTCCAGGCGGCCTTAGAGAAGCTGAGCAATTTGCCCCAAGTGGACTCGGGCGATGTGTGTGTGTGTGTGTTAGATGTTCAGTCACGTCCAGCTCTTGGCGATAGTATTGGATTCATTAGTAAACGAGTCAATACCAAGGTTATCTTCCTCTCAGGCGATGAAAACCCAATTCTTCGGCCTTCCCTGATTGTCTAGTCGTTAAGAATCTTCCTGCCAATGCAGGGCACACAGGTCCAACCCCTAGTCTGGGAAGATCCCACAGGTCCCAGGGCAACTAAGGCCATACACTGCAACAAGGGAAGCCGCTGCAGCGAGGAGCCCACGCCCCACAACTAGAGGGCAGCCCCCACTCAGGGCAACTAGACAAAACCGACACACAGCAGCAAAGGTCCAGCGCAGCCGAAAACAAATGCAAATTATTAAAGAAAATTTCTCAGAAACTCCAGCTGGAAGGTCTTCAAGTGCCTTGAAGGAAGACAAGGAAATACTGTTTTGAGGGCACCTGAGAGGGACCTTCTACTTGTGTCCAGGCCACTACTAGCTCTCCCCTCAGCCGTGGTCACAGAAGAGTCTCCCTTTTCCCACCCACTTTCCCTCTAATCTATCCTCCTCTCAGTAGCCAGAGTGGTTCCTACCTGCAAATGGAGCGGTTCCTTACAGCACTCTCACAATCCTCAGTGCTCCCGCCCTGGCACTTTTCAGTGGAATTTCAGAACACCTCAGCATGATGTGCGGGGACGTCTTGGCTCTGCTATCTCTTTAGCATCACCTTCCCTGCCCTGCAATTGCAAGTGTATCCTTCATTCACCCAAGGGTACTTAACGACCACCCTCCCACCCGGTACACCCACGCAGCATTTCAGACCTTTGCCCAGGTGTCCCCTCCCCTGAGTCCATCTGTACTATGGACTCATTGTTTGTGTCTCCACAAAATTCATGTGTTGAAGTCCAGTCTCTCAATATGATGGTATTTGGAGGTGGGTCCTTTGGGAGGTAACTAGGATTAGATGTCTTGCCTGGAGAATCCCAGGGACGGGGGAGCCTGGTGGGCTGCCATCTATGGGATCGCACAGGGTCGGACACGACTGAAGTGACTTAGTAGCAGCAGCAGGATTAGATGAGTTCGTGAGAGTGTGGCCCCCATAATGGGATTAGTGCCCTTAAAATGCATTGCAACATATAGTAGGTGCAGACAAATACAGTCTGACTCCACTTATACAAGATACGTAGAATGGTCAAGTTTATAGAGTCAGAAAGTACCCAGATAGATGCCAGGGGTCAGGGGTGGCAAAGGCGGGGAGGGGAACTGGGGAGTTAGTGTGTGATGGGAACAGAGCTTCAGTTTAAGAAAGTGAAAAATTCGGGAGATGGATGATGGTGAAAGCCACACACAAATGTGAACATCCTTGGAGCCACTGAACTGTGCAGCTGAATATGGCTATGAGACTTTGACCACAATGCTTTCCAGCCTCCAGAACCAACAAATGTTCTTTCTGTTTAACCCACACCATCTATGGTGTTTTGCTACAGCAGCCTGAGCAGACTAAATCTGCTTCAGTAGGCTAAGGGAAACTCCTTTTCTCTCTCAGATGGCGCCTCTGGATTATTCACCCCTCGAGAGGGGGAAAGAGCAATCCCCAAAATTACCCTGTAAACTCCATCCTGTGAGACAGCTAGCAGGGCCTTTCTCTGGTACCACAGTTACGCTGCATGTCTATTTCTCCTACATTGTGACCTTCTTGAGGACAAGGACTTTTCCACTGGGGTCATCTTTGTGTTCCCACTAATAGCACGTGCACAGCATGGAGTAGAAACTCAATGACTATATGTCAACTGAAATTCCACTAAAACAGCCCCACTCAAAGAGGCTTTATCGAAGGACTACCCTGGTGGTTCAGTGGTTAAGAATCTGCTATCCCATGCAGGTTCAATCCCTAGTCTAGGAAGTAAGATACCACATGCTGTGGGGCGTCCAAGCCCAACTAGAAAAGTCTGCAACAAAGAGCCTGTGCAGCCAATATATAGAAAGAGGCTTTATTGTTAAAATAAATTTAAAATATATGACAGTAGATTATTCAGTATTATTTAAAATTTCCATATATTTACTTCAACTTATTTAGTAATTTTCTAGTTATTTTATCAAATCTTGACGAGGGATATTGAAATTTTTAATTCTTTGCAATTCTGTTAGTTTTTCCTTATGTATTTTGAAGTTCTCTTATTAGATGCATAAATATTTAGGAATCTTATGTTTTCTTGATGAATGGAGCCCTTTATTATTATAAAATAATCTTTATCTAGGGCAATAGCCTTTTCTCTAAAACTATTTTATCTCATATTAACATAGCTATGTTAGCACAGTTCTGAGTAATGTTCAGTTCAGTTCAGTCACTCAGTCGTGTCCAACTCTTTGCGACCCCATGAATTGCAGCCTGCCAGGCCTCCCTGTCCATCACCATCTCCCGGATTTCACTCAAACTCGCTTCCATCGAGTCGGGGATGCCATCCAGCCATCTCATCCTCTGTGGTCCCCTTCTCCTCCTGCCCCCAATCCCTCCCAGCATCAGGGTCTTTTCCAATGAGTCAACTCTTTGCATGAGGTGGCTAAAGTACTGGAGTTTCAGCTTCAGCATCATTCCTTCCAAAGAACACCCAGGGCTGATCTCCTTCAGAATGGACTGGTTGGATTTCCTTGCAGTCCAAGGGACTCTCAAGAGTCTTCTCCAACACCATAGTTCAAAACCATCAATTCTTCAGTGCTCAGCTTTCTTCACAGTCCAACTCTCACATCCATACATGACCACCAGAAAAACTATAGCCTTGACTAGAAGCACCTTTGTTGGCAAAGTAATGTCTCTGCTTTTCTGTATGCTATCTAGGTTGGTCATAACTTTTCTTCCAAGGAGTAAGCGCCTTTTAATTTCATGGCTGCAATCACCATCTGCACTGATTTTGGAGCCCCCCAAAATGAAGTCTGACACTGTTTCCACTGTTTCCCCATCTATTTCCCATGTAGTGATGGGACCAGATGCCATGTTAGCTTGTTATATATTCTTTCATCACTTTACTCAACCTCTGTGTCTATATATTTAATGAGCTTACTTTAAGCAGAATAAAGTTAAGTCTTACTTTATATATATCTTTTAATGGGAGTATTTATATTGTTTACATCTAACATGATTGTTATATAGTCATGAATAAATGTATGATCATTTAAAAATGTAAAGAAAATTATTTAATAAAATAGCCCCTACTCAAAAGAGGAAAAGGGGGACTAACCATTCACTGAGTGCCCGTTGAACGCCAGGCTCTGGGTTAGGCTCCTTACCATGTTATTACATCTGATGTCTCATCTAATCCTCACACTAACCATGTAAGGTGGCTGTGATAACCCCCATTTGCAGATGGTGACAAGGACATTCAGAGAGCTTCAGTGGCTTGCCCACTGTCATGGAGTCACCAACAGTGGAGCCAGGGTTTACTCCCATCTCTGGCTCCAAAGCCTGAACTTAGGGTCTCTGCCTGAACCCAATCCCTCCGGCTCAGAAAAGGTGCACATTACTGCACCCACTAGGTGAGCCGAGTCTCTGCAGACTTTTTTCAGCCAAGGAGCAGAGTCCCTACCACAGTCATTGCAAGTTCCATTCTGTCTCTGACCTCGGGTGGGGGCTGCAGCTTCTTCAGGAGTCACCAAGACAAGATTCGTCTGCACTGGGTTTCCTGGCAGGCATGGGGCAGGCACCTTGTGAGGTTCCCATGATAGGAGGGCGCTGAGCGCAAGGCGTGGACCCCAGGCTGGCATTCCAGGAACTAAATGAGTTGCCAGCTTGGAAAGCATCCCACCCCCAAGGGCACTGGTGGGGACCCCTTAGGATTCTCAGCAGTTCCCAGATGCAAACCCAGGGCAGTAGGTATCCAAGTCATCTAGGGCTTTCTACCATGCCTCCCTCAACTCCCCCAGCCTCTGCTCATTATCCACTGCCAAAGCCACTTCCACATCCACAGCAACATCCCAGTTCCTGGGAGCAGAAGCTGTGTTAGTTTCCTAGGTTTGCTGCAAACTTGATGGCTTAAACAACACGAATGTATTCTCTCACAGTTCTGAAAAGCAAAGTCGAAAATCAAGGTGTTGGCAGGGCCACGCTCTCTCTGGTGCCCTGGGGAGGATTATTTCTCACCTCTTTCAGCTTCTGGTAGAGCCAGATGTTGCTTGGCTTGTGGCAGCGTAATTCCAGTCTCTGCCTCCAAATTCACATGGTCACTCTGTGAGATCACTCTATCTCTTGAATCCCTATCTCCTTTCTTTCATAAGGACACCAGTCACTGCATTTAAAAAAAAAATGAAAAAAGTGTTAGCCGCTCAGTCATGTCTAACTCTTTGGGACCCCATGGACTTTAGCCCACCAGGCTCCTGTGTCCATGGAACGCTCCAGGCAAGAATACTGAAGTGAGCTACCACTGCCTTCTCAAGAGGATCTTCCCAACCCAGGGATGGAACCCAATTTCTCCTGCATTGCAGGTGGATTATTTACTGTCTGACCCACCACAGCAGCCCCACTGGATTCAGGACACAGCCTAAATCCAGGGTAATCTCATCTCAAGATCCTTAAATTAACAATATGTGCCAAGACCATATTTCTAAACAGGGCTACATTTATGGTTACTGGAAAGAAATACCTGAATATATATTTTTAGAGGATATGCACCAGGGTCTCAATGGAAAAGAATCCACCTGCAATGCAGGAGACATGAGTTCGATCCTTGGGTTGGGAAGATTACCCTGGAGGAGGAGATGGCAACTCACTCCAGTATTCTTGCCTGGGAATTTCCATGAACAGAGGAGCCTGGAAGGCTATAGACCACGGTGTCCCAAAAGAATCAGATACGACTTAGCGACTAAACAACAAAAACAACTCAACCACTACAATGCCCCTTTTTGAAAAAGGAAACACAGAATCTAACTTTTTTAGGTCAGGAACAAAAAGATAGAAAATTCATAAGGAAATAACTTTCTTCCTGCATCTTAAAATAATTTGGGGTCTTGTTAGTGGCTTACATTGTGCTGGTGGAATCTGTGCAGCCAATCGTTGACATATGACATGAAAATCCTTTGCCCCCTATGAGAGGAAGAAATAGTACTGAAATTGACTCAGATGTGGTTACAAATATTTGTCAAAGAATCAAATACATTTTAAAATACGAATAAATGGATGGAGATTCTTGTTTCTCTTGGCTATTTCTTAATCACTTGGATAGTAAATAGGTCTGGTGTCAGAGAGACTCGAGTTCAGACCTTGATTTTATCCCTCTTAGCTGTATGTCTTTCAGAGTTTCTTGACATCTCCAGGTATTTATTCTTATTCATAAAATGAACATGATAACAACAAAACATGCACTTCCGTTCTCCCAGAGATTTTCTGAAGATAAAATCGTGTATGTATAGGCACAAGGCAAATATCTGTGGCTATTCTGAAAGGCTTACAGAGCTTTGGTTGCCAAATTGAGTCTCTCAAGGTATGATGACCACGCATATAATGGAAGGTCAGATGCAGAAAGAGTTTAAATCCCTGTGGTAGCCTTTCCCTAGAGCTGGTTAAATAAACTGTCATGTTGGGCAAGGATGATGAGGAAGAATTTGAAAGAATCTGTTACCTGCCATCTTGTCCTTCCTAATCCCATTTCAAGGCACTGTAAGTATCAGAGCAAACACTGGCTCTTCCCTTAAGAATTCTAGCTGCAGAAGCAAAATGTGCTCAGAAATGCTTGATAACTCCCATAAAACCTGTATGTACTTCCTGTGAGATTGTTCTCAATTGCATTACTCCCATTATAAATTATGTGTTTATTTTCTGGCGCTAGTGGTAAAGAACACACTTGCCAATCCAGGAGACACGGGAGGCAATACAGGTTCGATCCCTGGGTCAGGAAGATCCCCTGGAGAAGGGAATGGCCACCCACTTCAGTATTCTTGCCTGGGAAACCCCATGGACAGAGGAGCCTGGAGGGCTATAGTCCATGGGTTCACAAAGAGCTGGACACAACTTAGTGGCTGAACAACTACCACAACTACACTTAAAAGATTATTCTTAATTTTACTGTATAAACTATCTGGTTATTTTCTACAGAGCATTCCTCCTTCCTTTTATTATTATAGTTTTAGTATTCACTCAACAAACATTTGCTAATCACTTATACTGAGCCAAGCCTTCAGTTCAGTTCAGTCGCTCAGTTGTGTCCGACTCTTTGCGACCCCATGAATCGCAGCACGCCAGGCCTCCCTGTCCATCACCATCTCCCGGAGTTCACTCAGACTCACGTCCATTGAGTCCAAGCCAAGCCTTAGGCTACTGATAATCCTATAAATCATGGAAGGCAGGGCTTCTACTCCCATGAATATTATGATCTAGTAAAGGAAAAAGATGGAAATAACCAAGTATACATGAGATGTGCCATCTCAGTTCAGTCCAGTTCAGTCCAGTTCAGTCACTCAGTCGTGTCCAACTCTTTGTGACCCCATGAATTGCAGCACACCAGGCCTCCCTGTCCATCACCAACTCCCGGAGTTCACTCAGACTCATGTGCATTGAGTCAGTGATGCATCCAGCCATCTCATCCTCTGTCGTCCCCTTCTCCTCCTGCCCCCAATCCCTCCCAGCATCAGGGTCTTTTCCAATGAGTCAGCTCTTCACATGAGGTGGCCAAAGTATTGGAGTTTCAGCCTCAGCATCAGTCCTTCCAATGAACACCTGAGACTGGTCTCCTTTAGGATGGACTGGTTGGATCTCCTTGCAGTCCAAGGGACTCTCAAGAGTCTTCTCCAACACCACAGTTCAAAAGCATCAATTCTTTGGCACTCAGCTTTCTTTATAGTCCCAACTCTCACATCCATACATGACTACTAGAAAAACCATAGCCTTGACTAGACGGACCTTTGTTGGCAAAGTAATGTCTCTGCTTTTGAATATGCTATCTAGGTTGGTCATAACTCTCCTTCCAAGAAGTAAGTGTCTTTTAATTTCATGGCTGCAATCACCATCTGCAGTGATTTTGGAGCCCAAAAAATCAAGTCTGACACTATTTCCACTGTTTCCCCATCTATTTCCCATGAAGTGATGGGACCAGATGCCATGATCTTCGTTTTCTGAATGTTGAGTTTTAAGCCAACTTTTTCACTCTCCTCTTTCACTTTCATCAAGAGGCTTTTTAGTTCCTCTTCACTTTCTGCCATAAGGGTTCCATCTCAGGAGGAAGTAAATTTTCCATGGGTTGGGGAGAGTAGCCCAGACAGAGGGAAGAGCAAGAGCACAGAGTACAGGGATGAGAAAGTGAAGGCCTGATGAGGTGGTCCATGTGCTGGGACTGTCCGGGTGTAGGACACGAGAGGGGAGCGGAAGCATGCATGCATGCACGCTTCAGTCATGTCCAGCTCTTTACGACCCTGTGGACTATAGCCTGCCAGGCTCCTTTGTCCATGGGATTCTCCAGGCAGAAGCATGAGGTGGAGCTTAGAAGACTAGCTGGGCTCCAACCTAGAGAGCTTTTATGTCAAAAGGAAGGGTTTAGATTTTATCCCTTAGCCAAAGGGAGCCTGGAGGATTGTAAGCAGCACAATGACTATATTAGACATGCCCTAGCCCTACGAGGTACACTTTTGGAGAATGTTTCCCATAGGAAATACATCAGAGCAATTATCTCAGCCAGGGAAGTCTGTTTTCCCTTGTGGGTCAGGAGAATAGTATGTCAGCAAACGGCTTGGCATGTCTATAATCCCTGTAGGAATGTCCTAACACAAGTTAGAATAAAATATTCCCCTGAGTTGGTGCCCCTTAAAAATTCCTGCCAGAAATAGCACTTGGAGAGCAAATTCATCAAGGGAGTAAAGCAGGGCATCCAGGAGAGGCAACCAGAATGTGCCACTACACCTAGGGGGGAGATGGGAAACAGTGATGAAAAAAACAGGTGAAGAGACAGTCCAAAAATGGTTGGACTCTCCCTCGGTGCTGCAGGAACCAAGCAAAAATCAGTAAGTCATTTTCTGATGAAGGCATAACTCATAAAATTATCAGAAAGTCAAGAAATAAGCATAGTCCAGAACAATACAGGAACTTCTGCCAGTAAACAGAGATGGCATTAGCAACCAACAACCAGGTAAATTAAAATGAGGTGGCTTGCATTTTCCGTTTGTGTCTGTGCCTCGGGTGGCTCAAGGACCCTCAGAGTAGAGCTGATGGACTCTGAGAGCAGAAATGATGAAAGAATACACTGGTAGACTTGGCAATCTAAAAGACAATTGGTGGTATGGGCGTGCTAGTCACTCAGTTGTGTCTGAGTCTTTTTGACTCCATGCACTGCAGACCATCAGGCTCCTCTGTCCAGGAGGGATTCTCCAGGCAAGAATACTGGGGTGTGTAGCCATTTCCTTCTCCAGGGGATCTTCCTGACCCAGGGATCAAACCCAGGTCTCCTGCATGGCAGGCAGATGGTTTACCATCTGAGCCACTGGGGAAGGCCAAAAGGCAATACCCCTACGCACCGAAAATCTACAAGTACAAAATGCAATGGCAAATCCAGAGAAGAACTTTTATGCATAGAGGTGTCTTTATTTTAAATTAATTAATTTATTAATTTATTTGACTGTGCAGGATCTTTAGTTGCACCATTCAAACTCTTTCAGTCGTGGTCTGTAGGATCTGGTTCCCTGACCAGCAATGGAACCCAGGCCTCCTACATTGGGAGCATGGAGTCTTGGCCACTGGATCACCAGGGAAGTCCCAAAGTTGTCTTTAATAATTTTATTTATTCTCATCAAAAATTGGTGACAACCTAATAATCCCACAATCAAGTTTTTAAAGGGACCCATAAATGTGGAAATCACTTACAAATGCATCTAGCTAAGCAATAAAACTTGACTGTGACATTTTAAACATATGCTATGATTTTATCTATATAGTAATAAAAATACTAATCATAAAAAAATCTAGAAAAATTGTTTAAATGTTTGTTATTCCTTACTCCCTTGGGTAAATGACATCAACCAGAAATCATTCAAAATGTTTCCAGGCATGAGGGTTTAGTGTTAGCTTCTCAGTTGTGTCTGACTCTTTGTGACTCCATGGATTGTAGTCCACCAGGCTCCTCCATCCATGGAATTCTCCAGGCAAGAATATTGAAGTGGGTTTCCATGCCCTCCTCCAGGGGATCTTCCCAACCCAGGGATCAAATGCAGGTCTCCCACATTGCAAGTGGGTTCTTTACCATCTGAGCCACCAGGGAAGCCCAAGAATATTGGAGAGAGTAGCCTATTCCTTCTCCAGGGGATCTTTCCAGCCCAGGAATCAAACCGGGGTCTCCGGCATTACAGGTGGATTCTTTACCAGATGAGCTACCAGCCACCAGTCTGGGAATCCCCAAATGATACATAATCTGGTGGTGCTGTTTATCTGTCCTTTCTAGTACCTACCGTGGCCCTCATATTCTGTTTCACAAAAGCAGGGGTGAGAAATAGAGTGTAGAGAAGGAAAGCAGCATGCATTCATGCAAAGGACCCCCTTGAGTACCTATATATAAATGCTAGTTAAAATGTATTAGAAGCATAAACAAATCATATGTGTACCCAGGCTCCTGGTATAAGACAGATAAATGCTACATGAAAGCCAGTTTATTTCAAAGATGAAAGAAAGATAAAAGAACTCTATGCCCTCTTTTGTGTCTTTCTGGGAGGAAAAAGTTGTCACTTTTGCAAATGATATGAACCCTTGCCTAACTGCTGTACCATCTGCTCCAGCTGGCTTGTGGAATCTAAAAAGAGCATTTCCCCTTCTGGGTCAGCAGTGACATCACATGTGGAGGCGGAGGGTGGCAGGGTGGGTGTAGATGAATGTTCAGAATGGCACCAGCCCCTGGGGACTCCCAATACATGTGGCACGCACACATCCTAACAGTCTAAGTGCCCATGTGGAGCAGGGACAAGCTGCTTAGGACCACAGGCAAAGACTAAAGGATGGAAGAAGCATAGTTCCCCGTGGAGAAGTACAAATGGGCAGAGTTCTGTGATTTCCTGCCAAAGCGCTACTGTAAGAGCATACTGGTCCCCTGCTTCTGGAAAAGACCTCTCTGGATGCATCAATCTATTTACAAGCAGATTGCTTCTTCCTGTTCTGGCGCTGACCTGGGCAGGGAGTGTGGTTGTTGTTGTGGGTGTGTGCTCAGGTGTATCTGACTCTTTGCAACCCCATAGACTGTAGCCCACCAGGCTCCTCTGTCCGTAGAATTTTCCAAGGCAAGAATACTGGAGTGAATTGCCATTTCCTCCTCCAGGGGGTCTTCCTATCCCAGGGATCAAACCCACGTCTCCGGTGTCCCCTGCATTGGTAGGCAGATTCTAACTTACCACTGAGCCACTTGAGGGAGTGAGGGGGAGCCATAGAAGGAGAATTGCAGAACAGCCTTGCTCTATAAAGGCAGCTTGGACCTGTTGAACAAGTAGAGACCTGAATTCAAGTCCCAGCCTGGCCCCTGGCCAACTGCATGGCCTTGGGTAAGTCCCAACTCATACACTGACCTTAGGCATTAGGTAGAAAGTGGGGTTGATACATTTAGGGCTTCCTACTCCTCCGGGCTGCTTCTGGCATCAATGAGCAGAGAGATTTGACAACCTGAAAACTTCCTCGGGGACCACCTAGAATCAGGAAGACAAGCACAAGCAGGGTCTCTGCTGTATCACTCAGGGAGAGGAAAGCCCTGAGCACCAAGGGTTCGGGGGACCACAGGATGACTGCAGCCCCAAGCCAACTATACCCAGATGGTCATGGTTTGTGATTATTGATCCTCCCAATAAATAAATAAAAAGTCCCCCTGGTGGCTCAGATGGTAAAGAATCTGCCTGCAGTGGGGGAGAACCAGGTTTGATTCCTGGGTCGGGATGAACCCCTGGAGAAGAGCATGGCTACCCACTCCAGTATTCTTGCCTGGAGAACTCCATGGATAGAGAAGCCTGGTGGCTTATAGTCCATGGGGTCAGACACGACCTAGCAACTAACACACATGAAACACACACTCCCAAGGAAAGGTAGCAGTGGCTGCTGATATCTGAGAATGAATTAGTCCACTGAACACTAGCCTGCAGGACAAGCAGCCCACCATTTCTGCTCAAATCAGCAATATCTTCCCACCTTCCCCGTCTCACTATAAGGATGATATTTGGATTTATAACTGCCTGACTTCTATGTCTACCCAGCAGTTATTTCCGAACTTAGGTGATGAACCAGGATATCATTTAAGTCCCTAGGGGTAGTCTACCCATGTAGGAGTCTGTTGATGTATCTGTATTCCTCTCTGGTCCCCAGCACAGGGTCCCAGCCAACATCAGCTGAAGGAAACCCCATCTTGACCAGTGCTTTTGGCTAACACCCTTCTCACGGACTTGGGAAATTCATCTTCCTTCTCACACTCCACTGAAAATTCTCGGGCTCTCTCTGACCTTGACAGCCCCCTCCCAGGCCATGATGGTGCAAGGACGCTGTTTCCTGGACATCTCTCTACTCTCAGGCCCCTACATTTCTCTGGGAATTGTTGTTTCAGAGTACCATCTGTAATAGTTTCTGAGGGCTGCTGCAACAAACTGCTACAAATTGGGAGGCTTACGGGCTTCCCAGGTGGTACTAGTGTTAAAAGACTCACCTGACTATGCGGGAGACCTAAGTTTGATCGGTGGGTCAGGAAAATCCCCTGGAGGAGAGCAAGGCAACCCATTCTAGTATTCTCGCCTGGAGAATCCCATGGGCAGAGGAGGCTGGCAGGCTACAGTCCACGCGGTTGCAATGAGTGGGACATGACTGAAGCAATCAGCATGACGCATACAATGTGGTTTACAGCAACAGAAGCTCAGTTCTGGAAGCTAGAAGTCTGAAAGCAAGATGTCAGGAGGGCCATAGTCTCTCTGAAGAAGCGAGAGGGGGTCTTTCTCGCCTCTTCTAGTTTCTAAATGCCAGCAATCACCGACATTCTTTTGTCTTATAGAGGCATCACTTAAATCTCTGCCTTTGCCTTCACATGGCCTTCAGCCCTGTTTCTGTCCATGCCTCTGTGCCCAGATCTCCTTTTCTTAGAGGGACACCAGCCCCTGGATCTAGTATGACCTCCTCTTAATTTGATTTCATCCATAAAGACCTTATTCATAGGTGCTGAGGGGTCAGGACTTCATATCTCTTGTTATTTAGTTGCTAAGTCATGTCCAGCTCTTTGCGACCCCTTGGACTACAGCCAGCCAGGCTCATCTGTCCATGGAATTCTCCAGGCAAGAATACTGGAGTGGCTTGCCATTTCCTTCTTCAGGGGTTCATCCCGACCCAGGGGTGGAACCCACGTCTCCTGCATTGGCAGATGGAGTCTTTATCACTGCGCCACCTGGGAAGCCCTAATCATTATGTTAGGACCTTTAAAACCTGATGGTCCATTTAGATTTAGAGAACAAGGTCTTGGGAGAATGCGCTCTGGGCTGATAAGTTTGAGGGGTCAGTAAGTTGGGGGATGGTGGAAGGAAGAGCAGACCTTGAAATACACTCCAGGAGAGACACGGGGCATAAACACACCCCAGGGGCTTCCCCGGGGGTGCAGTGGCTAAGATTCCACGCCCCCAATGCAGGGAGCCCAGGCTTGATCCCTAGTCAAGGAACTAGATCCCATATGCCTCAACTGAGAGTTCACATGCCAAAACCAAGACTCGGTACAGCCAAATAATTAAAGATTTTTTAAAAGCACCGTTGTGGAGGAGGCCTTGGGAGAGTTAGGACTGGGTCTACCGGGGAAAGAGAACACATTGCACAAGAAGTCAGAAGATCCTGGTTTGAGTCCCAAGTCTGCTGCTTACAAGTCCCTTGACTGGTTGACTTCCTTCCCTAAGAAAACTGGGTCAACCTCAGTGCCAGCCTACATAATGTGAAGCTTGTTATTCAGTCACTCAGTCGGGCCTGACTCTGCGACCCCATAGACTGCAGCACGCCAGACTTCCCTGTCCATCACCATCTCCCAGAGCTTGCTCAAATTCATGTCCATTGAGTCAGTGATGCCATCCAACCATCTCATCCTCTGTCGTCCTCTTCTCCTCCAGCCCTCAATCTTTCCCAGCACCAGGGTCTTTTCCAATGAGTCTAACCACTGTGTGAGGCTAACCATTCAGAATTAACCTGGGGACAAAGGGAGGTAATTCTTCATTAAGTTGCTAATTTCCTGATTCAGATGAGGCTTATAGTAATGATCCCTTCACCAGTGGGAATGGAAGGCTAAATCCAGGGTAGAAAGTCTAGTTCTTAGGTCATTTTATCACTGACCTCTTCTCCAGGCCTGGCCCATCAACTCTGAGTGGGGTTTGTCCCAAAGCCATTGCCACCATCAAACACTGGTGGCTTAGGAGTCTCTTTTGTGTAACCCCCGAGTTACTCATATTCTGATGGACCATCCAGAGCTGAAGCGACAGTGTCTTTTCTGTCATGATAGCAAATAATTTTTAGGTCCAGAGGTTCTAGGAGGTTGTTTAAGCTCTACCAGGCAATGAAGGGGCTTCCCAGGCGGCACAAGTGGTAAAGAACCCACCTGTCAGTGCAGGAGATATAAGAGCCACAGGTTTGATCCCTGGGTCAAGAAGATCCCCTGGAGGAGGGCAGGGCAATCCACTCCAGTATTCTATCCTGGAGAATCCCCATGGACAGAGGAGCCTGGTGGGCTACAGGCCGTAGGGTCACAAAGAGTCAAAAACACAACTGAAGCAAATTAGCACACATGCACCCAGGTAATGACAGGTTGCTGCCTGCAGGTAATCCCCTCATCAGCAGAGCAGATGAAGTAGCATCATTCAAAGAGAAAGAGAAAAGGATGCTCTCTTGGGATGTTCATTCCAAATACAGTTCTGGAGCAAAGGAACGAGTTAAGCTCGCTGTTAACCTTTAGAAGCAGGAAAAAAATAGATGGGACAGAAGCCTGAGGTCTCTGGTTAGTGGTTTTTTAAAAATCTGTCAGATTTAATTAAATCATCACAAGTGCCTTTTAAAGGGCTCTGTGAGGTTGTTCTGTATGGTCAGAGGAACGTGATCCAAGAGGCAGCTGGGACCTTGGCGGATCTCCAACTTCTGTCCTTTCTCAGGCAGGAAACACAAGTCAGCCCAGTAGCGCTCGTCATTGTGTGGACCCTGAAGGCCATGAAATGCAGGTCTGGCATCGGATCCGGAGGCTCAGCACGATGCATGGAACTTTGCCAGGAAATCTGATGCCCACATCTTTTGTCCCTGAACTGGCTAGACTTTCTCTGCAGTGCAGCCTCTGCTGTATATCTGCTGATCCCAAGCTCCAGTCTCTCCTCCCTTTTCACTCCACATACCACCAGAGGCACAATATGCAGGACTTAAATTCTGTTCTCCCATCTAAGAGATAGCTATTAAATAAGAAGCCTCCATTGGTAAAAAATATTCAGTTCAGTTCAGTCATTCAGTCGTCTTTGCAACCCCATGGACTGCAGCAAGCCAGGCCTCCCTGTCCATCATCAACTCCCAGAGCTTACTCAAACTCATGTCCATTGAGTCAGTGATGCCATCCAACCATCTCATCCTCTGTCATCCCCTTCTCCTCCTGCCCTCAATCTTTCCTAGCATCGGGGTCTTTTCAAATGAATCAGTTCTTTGCATCAGGTGGCCAAAGTATTGGACTTTTAGCTTTAGCATCAGTCCTTGAATGAATATTCAGGACTGATTTCCTTTAGGATGGACTGGTTGGATCTTCCAATCCAAGAGACTCTCAAGAGTCTTCTCCAACACCGCAGTTCAAAAGCATCAATTCTTTGGTGCTCAGCTTTCTTTATAGTCCAACTCTCACACACATACATGACTATTGGAAAAACCACAGCTTTGACTAGATGGACTTTTGTTGGCAGAGTAATGTCTCTGCTTTTTAACATGCTGTCTAGGTTGGTCATAACTTTCCTGCCAAAGAGCAAGCATCTTTTAATTTCATGGCTGCAGTCACCATCTGCAATGATTTTGGAGCCCCCCAAAATAAAGTCTGTCACTGTTTCCATTGTTTCCCCATCTATTTCCCATGAAGTGATGGGACTGGATGCCATGATCTTAGTTTCAGTGTTCAAACGTTGAGTTTTAAGCCAACTTTTCCACTCTCCTCTTTCACTTTCATCAAGAGGCTCTTTAGTTCTTCGCTTTCTGCCATAAGGGTGGTATCATCTGCATATCTGAGGTTATTGATATTTCTCCCAGCAATCTTGATTCCAGTTTGTGCTTCATCCAGCCCAGCATTTCTCATGATGTACTCTGTATATAAGTTAAATAAGCAGGGTGACAATATACAGCCTTGACGTACTTCTTTCCTGATTTGGAACTATTGTTCCATGTCCAGTTCTGACTGTTGCTTCTTGATTTGGCCAAAAAGTTTATTTGGGTTTTTCCATAAGATAGTACCAAAAATCCAAACAAACTTTCTGGCCAGCCCAGTGATATAATACATATTATTGTATATGAATAATACAGGTAAAGGGGCTTCCCAGGTGGCACTAATGGTAAAGAACCTGTCTGCCAATGCAAGAGACATAAGAGATGCAGGTTCAATCCCTGCTTTGGGAAGATCCTATGGAAGAGGACATGGTGAAACCCTCCAGTGTCCTTTCCTGGAGAATCCCCTGGACAGAGGAGCCTGGTGGGCTACAGTCCATGGGGTCACTAAGAGTGGGACAAGACTAAAGCAACTTAGCAACGACACCTAATCAGGCAAAAATGATCATAGAGAGTGCTTCTTCAGGAGACAGAATCTGTCCTCCACACTTAACACATTTCCAAAATACAAGAAAAATTAAAAAAAAAGACTAAGGCAGAATTGTGGGTGGTAATGAATCAGGTTGTTCACCACAGAATCCTGGTCCTCTGTTGGTTTTCAACCTCAGCAGCTGCCCAAGTGTAAAGTGAAACCAGCCCCATCCACAGAGGGCAGACAGAGAAGGAAGGAAGAGATGGGTCACTCCAGATTGGAAGGTGGCAGGTGTAATAAGCAAAAGAAGTTCCGTATGATGATCATCTTTGATGTCACAAGACAGATTGTCTGGCAAGATGCCCACTTGCCAGAATTTAAAAATGTATGTAGAGAACTTAACATGGTTCAGTCACATATTCCATCTAGATGGTCTCACCTTCCTGTCTCAAGGTTGCATCCTTGGGCAGCTTCTGGGCTGGGGAAGGCCAGCAGAACACACATTCCAAGGACAGGACAGAGAGCGAGGTGCCTCCGATTGCCCAGGTCCAGCTCACACCCTTTTGTTGTCCTCTTCCAGCACGCCACACTTCATGACTAGATCCTACCCTCTCAGAAGCCGCTCCCTTCTGCAGTGTGCCCTGAGCAGTCAGCAAGGGTTTCTAGTAACAGGGAGGTGGCTTTTTTTGCGGGGTTGGGGGGGGGGGGCGGGGGGGGATGGCTACCTGGCTGCTTTGGAGGCAGATATCACAGCAATAGTACAGGCACATGTAAGCAAAAACACATGTCTGAGGAGGCCTTACAAATAGCTATGAAAAGAAGAGAAGTGAAAGGCAAAGGAGAAAAGGAAAGATATACCCATTTAAATGCAGAATTCCAAAGAACAGTAAAAAGAGATAAGAAAGACTTCCTCAGTGATTAATGCAAAAAATAAAAAAAAATAGAGGAAAACAATAGAATGGGAAAGACTAGAGATCTTCAAGAAAAGTAGAGATACCAAGGGAATACTCCATGCAAAAATGGGCACAATAAAGGACAGAAATGGTATGGACCTAACAGAAGCAGAAGATATTAAGAAGAGGAGGCAAGAATACACAGAAGAACTATACAAAAAAGATTTTCACAACCCAGATAACCACCGTGGTGTGATCACTCACCTAGAGCCAGACATCCAGGAATGCAAAGTCAAGTGGGCCTTAGGAAGCATCACTACGAACAAAGCTAGTGGAGGTGATGGAATTCCAGTGGAGCTATTTCAAATCCTGAAGATGATGCTGTGAAAGTGCTGCACTCAATATGCCAGCAAATTTGGAAAACTCAGCAGTGGCCGCAGGACTGGAAAAGGTCAGTTTTCATTCCAATCCCAAAGAAAGGCAATGCCAAAGAATGCTCAAACTACTGCACAATTGCACTCATCTCACACGCTGGTAAAATAATGCTCAAAATGCTCCAAGCCAGGCTTCAGCAGTACGTAAACCGTGAACTTCCAGATGTTCAAACTAGTTTTAGAAAAGGCAGAGGAACCAGAGATCAGATTGCCAACATCCGTTGGATCATAGATAAAGCAAGAGAGTTCCAGAAAAACATCTACTTCTGCTTTACTGACTATGCCAAAACCTTTAACTGTGTGGACCACAACAAACTGTGGAAAATTCTTCAAGAGATGGGAATCCCAGACCACCTGACATGCCTCACAAGAAACCTACATGCAGGTCAGGAAGCAACAGTTAGAAATGGACATGGAAAAACAGCCTGGTTCCAAATAGAGAAAGGAGTACGTCAAGGCTGTATATTATCACCCTGCTTATTTTAACTTAAATGCAGAGTACATCATGAGAAATGCTGGGCTGGATGAAGCATAAGTTGGAATCAAGATTGCTGGGAGAAATATCAGTAATCTCAGATATGCAGATGACACAACCTTTATGGCAGAAAGTGAAGAGGAATTAAAAAGCCTCTTGATGAAAGTGAAAGAAGAGAGTGAAATAGTTGGCTTAATGCTCAACATTCAGAAAACGAAGATCATGGCATCTGGTCCCATCACTTCATGGCAAATAGTGGGGAAACAGTGTAAACAGTGACAGACCTTATTTTGGGGGGCTCCAAAATCACTGCAGATGGTGATTGCAGACATGAAATTAAAAGATGCCTGCTCCTTGGAAGAAAAGTTATGACCAACCTAGACAGCTTATTAAAAAACAGAGACATTACTTTGCCGACTAAAGTCCATCTAGTCAAGGCTATGGTTTTTCCAGTGGTCATGTATGGATGTGAGAGTTGGACTGTGAAGAAGGCTGAGCACCGAAGAATTGATGCTTTTGAACTGTGGTGTTGGAGAAGACTCTTGAGAGTCTCTTGGACTGCAAGGAGGTCCAACCAGTCCATCCTAAAGGAAATCAGCCCTGAATATCAGTCCCAGAAGGACTGATGCTGAAGCTGAAACTCCAATCCTTTGGCCACCTGATGTGAAGAACTGACTCATTTGAAAAGACCCTGATGCTAAGAAAGATTGAAGGTGGGAGGAGAAGGGGATGACAGATGATGAGATGGTTGGATGGCATCACCGACTCAATGGACATGAGTTTGAGTAAACTCCGGGAGTTGGTGATGGACAGGGAAGCCTGGCCTGCTGCAGTCCATGGGGTTGCAAGGAGTCAGATACGACTGAGTGACTGAACTGAACTGAAGAGAAAACAGAGATGAAAATAATGTTTCCCAAAATAAGTAATATTTATTTTTACCAAGAGCCCCATGATCTGAACCACTTATTAAGTCTCATAAGCTGGGGGGTTTGATCACTCAAGGTGTTGACTGGTTTTACGTGACTTAATAAAAATAAGCATTAGCAAACCCATCAGGTCCCAGCACACAACATTCTGATTGGATAATGACATAAGACCCTCTTCTCGAGGCAATAATAATGTCCAAGTCCATTCTATTTTGGAGGACAGCTCTTTAGAAAGATTTCAGTGTTTAGTGAGTACAGGTTTTGATGGCTATCATTTAAGTCATACTGGGTGAATTTATGTTTACATAAAATAACCAAAAAAGTTTAGCATCACTTTTTATTGGACAATGCTTCCCATGTAATTTGATGTATCAAATAAGCCTAATTAATTTAATATCTCTCGAAATGGCAACCCACTCCAGTATTCTTGCTTGGAGAATCCCATGGGCGGAGGAGCCTGGTGGGCTACAGTCCACAGGGTCACAAAGAGTCGGACACGACTGAGCGACTTCACTTCACTTCACTTCATATGAAAAGAGAGAACACATTTTTCATGATGCTTCAAGAACTCTCTAGAAAATCCCAAAGTTAGTTAAAGGCCAATGAGACTTCATTTAGAATTTGATTTTGTGGAACTTTGTCAAAAATATCAAAAGGGTTTACGGCAGTTGATTAAGTAGGTCACTGTGAAATAATACTTAGTCATTCATTCATTTAACCAAAACAATAATTAAAGACTTCAAAGGCAAATATAGAAAGTTACATAGTTATAGAAAAAAACTTAGTTCTTTTAATAAAGAGACTTGTTTTCTTTAAGTAATCAAAAACCTGATAAAGTCAACAGGAAACACAGGAAATTATTTTGATAAACCACAGAATCTTTCTTTTCTAGGCAGATTACTTAAAAAGTAAAGTCTTTCACATTCTCATTAAGAACAAACCAAAAGTCCAAAAACCCTCTTTCCTTTTAGCATGTGAAAGCAATAAGCTTTAGATAAGTACACTATTGATAGTAAAGCTTATTTTTCTTTAAACCAATAAAATAGAACTCTTACAAATTAATTTTTGTAATACCCTCCAAAGGTAGAAAAATATCACATATGCATAACATATACACATACAAGTACATAAACATACAAACACAAACAAAGCCCTGTAACTTTCATTTCAAAACTTTAGCTGTGACTCAGGTAAAATAATATAAAACTCACTAGTTTATGAAACAGTTAAATTCAATGTGTTCTGGCAGGTGGAACAAGCTACTCACATGGCTAAAGCTTTCCATAATATTTATAGAGAAAACTTTAAAGATTTGTATTTGTCCTTTACCAGTAATCTTATGGAGGCTGTGGACTGATTTGGGGCATGGGAACTTCTACAGCAGTATTTTAAACAGCCTTTTTTTTTTCTTCCTTCTCAGGCAATTGTAGGCATTGTTTTCATGATCTTTTAGGCTGTGTATGTTTCAGACATGATAAGACTTACAACTTCAAGAATCAGAGACGGAATGCAAGTTTTCTCCTAGGATATTAGTGCACATATTTCTCTATTATCAGAAGTCTAGGCTAATTGCTATTTAAAATGCTCCTTTGTATGAGGGACTGGACGGCATGGACACAGTTCATTTCACTGTCAATCACCACGACATCATCCCTTTTATTCTCCTCACTTTTCCAGCGATTCTGCCTCTTAGCATCTTAATCACACTGGGTCACAAGTGTTGCTGCTGTTGTTATTGCTGTTTAATTGCTAAGTCATGTTTGACTCTTTTGAGACCCCACAGATTATAGCCCAATACACTCCTCTGTCCATGGGATTTCCCAGACAAAAATACTGGAGTGGGTTGTCATTTCCTTCTCCAGGGGATCTTCCTGACCAAGGAATCGAACATATGTCTCCTGCACTGGCAGGCAGATTTCACCAGGGAAGCCCTTTGTCACTGGTACTCGGAAAGTACTCAGACCTTAATCCATGATGCCTGGTGCCCACCTCACTCTGCAAAATGGCATGCTGATGTCTCCAACTTGTTATTGTGTTCTCCCACCTAGTCTGTTAGCCCTGAAGCTAGCAGAGTAGTGGACAACTGTTCATTCTTCTCTGACTTCAGCTGTTCCCCCAACTTGCTAACTTGAGCTTTAGCCTCTAGTCAAGAATGGATAGCCAGCTGACAGTAGCCATTTGTTTCCCTTACTTGTCACAGGGCACTATACAGTTTCTCAAACACACACACACACACACAAGCAGTTTTCAGAGCATCCTGTATTCATGCAGCAGTCTAGAAGCATCTAAGCAGGGATTTCCCCCACAGATACTTCTTCCCTCAGACCCATTTCTTTGGTCTCTTGGCTGGCTCACCAGTTGTTAGTTTACACCTTATACAGTTGACTCCTATATAAGGAAAGCAAGGAGAGACCAAAGAATGAGGCAGACCAATCAAGACTGATCGGTGGAAGGCTTAATAAGCAAGGGAGAGTATATACAGGCATGTCTTTAATGCTGCAAGAGAGTCAGATCTCCACACCCATCAGAATCTTTTTGTGAATTTGATTCGTTTATTTTCAGCTGTGCCGGGTCTTCCTTGCTGTGCACGATCTCCTCGAGTTGTGCTGCGTGGGCTCCTCTGTGGTTGCTTCTCTTGTTGTGGGGCGCAGGCTGTAGAGTGTGGAGACTTCCATAGTTGTTGCACAGTAGCGCATTCAGTAGCTGCGGTTCCCTGACTCTGGAGCACTGGCTCAGTAGCTGTGGGGCAGGGGCTTAGCTGCTTTACGGTATGTGGGATCTTCCCAGGCCAGGAATCGAACCCATGTCTCCTGCATTGGCAGGTAGATTCTTTACCACTGAACCACCAGGGAAGCCCAGAGTCTTAACATTTATATAGAGGCTGTAACTAGGTTCAGTCACATACACCACCCAGATGGTCTCAACTGTACCTCACTGTCTCAAGACTGTCCTTGAGCAGTTTCTGGTACAGGGAAGGCAAGTGGAATGCACATTCTAGAATCAAGGGAGAAGTGAGAAGCCTACAGCTGCCCAGGTCCAGCTTTCAGGTCAATCAGCAGCCACACCCTCTTGAAAACCTTCAACTTCTCCCCGCCTGAGCACTGAGTTGGTATGACATCCTGACCCCACTGTAGCTTGAGAGGGGCCCCATGACACATTCTGGCCAGTGAGTTTTGAGTGAAAGTGGTGCATGTCACTTGCAGACTAGAACATCTACTTGCCAATCCAAGACCCTCCATTTCTCCCTTTCCATCTGGCATGATGACTGGCATCTTTGGGGATCAGAGCCCTGTACCAAACCAACATGGATATGTAGCACTGTTGGTTTCTAATTTTTAAGGCACTAATATTTTGGTTGTTGGGTAGCAAGACCTCCTCTAGTCTATCTGATTAAACATATATTCATGGGTCAGTCAATCCTAAAGGAAATCAACTCGGAATATTCATTGGAAGAACTGATGCTGAAGCTCCGATATGTTGGCCACCTGATGTGAAGAGTCAACTGTTTGTAAAAGACCCTGATGCTGGGAAAGACTGAGGGCAAGAGGAGAAGGAGGCAACAGAGGATGAGATGGCTGGATGGCATCCCTGACTCAATGGACATGAGTTTGAGCAAACTCAATGATAGTGAAGGACAGGGAAGCCTGGTTTGCTGCAGTTCATGAGGTCTCAAAGAGTCAGACATGGCTAAGCAACTGAACATCAGCATGGATTATTTCTGAAAAGATAAAAATTTTGAAAGTAAAAGAAGAAGAATCAGAAGTGGGAGCGATTTTACACTTTTCCTCTTGTGTGCTATTTGTTTTGGTTAGCATGCCCACGTATGAATGCCTTTCCCCCTCCTCCACCCTGAAATTTACATAAATGAATGAATAAAACACACTGAGCGGCACTATATGCTAAGCATCGCCCTGGGCAACTGGGAGACAAAGCGTGAAGCTAATTTATATAATTTCCTAGCCAGGGTTCTGTAGGGCCAATGTTCCTGAGTCTTCTCTGGGCATCTACATCTATCCCCATCTTACTCAAAACAGGCCCTCCCCACACCATACGGTGTTTCTCTTCCACTCACAGCCAGGAAGGCAGAGAGAATGGAGCCAGAACCTTCCTGGCCATGTCAGAGAGGTCTAAGTGCTTCTCTTCATCACTGACACCGATGGCTAGGGTGAAGTGAGTTCGGGAAAGGCTGTGATGATGCTTGAAGCCTCTCTGCTCACTGTGTGGATAAGCAGTGCTGCAGCCGGGGCGCTGAAGTGGCCACTTCCCAGCCATATGGATGTGAGCCTGAAGCAGGCTGTGTCCTGGGAAAGCTTCTGTTACACATGAGCCCAGAAACAGCCCTGCTTGCCAGAGGCTGGGGCCAGTGTGCCAGTTAGGGTTCATCCTTCAACTACAGAAGCCCCACCACAGTGGTTTAACCAAATAGGTATTGTTTCCCTAATAAGAAGGAGCCCAGAGGAAGCTGTCCAAAGTGGTACAGCAGTCCATGATGGAATCACTGTCCCGGACTTCATCATCCATATTGTGTGGCTTTTATTCCTCACACTTCCTGCCTTTAACACGTAAAATGATGACTCCACCTCCCACCTCCCATCGGCATTCCTGGCCAGAAGCAGCAGCAGCAAGCCACCTCGGGAAAGCACAAACTTTTTCAGAAATCCAATGTATACTGGCTGCAACCAGCCAAGCATAATAGTTAACAGCCCTGATTCTCCAAACTAACTGGATTCAAACTCTGGCTCCACCATTAAATAGCTGTGTTCTTGGGCTGTTTACTTCACCTCTCTTTGTCTCAATTTTCTCATGAATAAAATAGAGTAGACTGTCATGGGCTTCCCTGATGGCTCAGAGGATAAAAAATCTGCCTGTAATGCAGAAGACCCAGGTTCAATCCCTGGGTCGGGAAGATCTCCTGGAGAAGGGAATGGCAATCCACTCCAGTATTCTTGGCTAAAGAATCCCATGGACTGGGGGGCTACAGTCCTTGAGGGTCGCAAACAGACAGACATGACTGAGGGACTAGCACACACAGAGACTCTTATACAGAGTGAAGTAAGTCAGAAAGAGAAAAACAAATATGAAGACAGATATATAGGGAATCTAGAAAAATGGTCCTGTTGAAACTATTTGCAGGGCAGGAGTACAGATGCAGACGTAAAGAACGGAGTTGTGGATGGGGGCGTGGGGGAAGGGGAGAGGAGGATGAATTGGGAGACTAGCACTGACGTATATACACTGCCATGTGTCAAATAGCCAGCTAGAGGGAAGCTGCTGCATAGCACAGAGAGCTCAGCTTGGGGCTGTGATGACCTAGAGGGTGGCACGTGGGGGTGGGAAGGGGGCTCAAGGGGAGGGGTATACGTATATATATAGCTGATTCACTTTGCTGTACAGAAGAAACTAACACAGTATTGCAAAGCAATTATACTTCCACAGCAAAAAAAAAAAAAAAAAAAGGAATAAAGTGCTCTCGGTCATGTCTGGACCATGGTAAGGATAACATAAGCCACCCAAAGCTTTGGCTCTCAGCTTGCCCTCCCCCATTTTCATCAAGCAAAGGACCAATCCTCGATGCTGAGGGAGGATCTGCAGAGACCCGAGACCCTGTCTGGCACTGTGTCTGTGCTCACTTAGAGATGCTTGGCTGCTGGGCTATGCCTGATTTTATGCAGGGCCTGGATGGGGGTGTCAACCAGGAGACCACAGTCCAGGCGGCCTAGGGAAGGAAGTTCCGAGGCAGTGCTAACGAGGCCCCCACCACACTTCAGATCTGTGACTACACAGAATCAGTGTATATACACAGTAGGTGTATCTGGTAGTGATGCTTGGAGAGGGGTGGTCCGTTAAACTCACAGCAAGATCCCATTTATCAGTGAGGGATACAAGGGGGGTGGGGGATGGGGCAGAGCACAGGTTCCCGGGAGAGGAGGTGAGGGAGGCTGGGCATGAGTTAGTGCCTGGCTTCAAAGACACCTCCCATCCAGCTGAGGACCAAGGAGCAAGCACAAAGGTGTCAGGAGAGACCCCTGCACTCACACACACAGTGCACGACCAGTAAGCTGGAGCACCTGAACAGGAAACATTCGAGACGAGGAGCCTGGAGCCCCTGTGGTGCCAGGACCACTGATCCTTTAGCTTCCGGACCACAGGGAGTTCTGGGTGTCCAAGGGGAGCCCAGGGAAGGAGTGAGGCAACCAAGCAATGCAAGGGCATTTAGGCAGCAGCCACAACTTTCCAGTGCCTAAGAAAGCATTTTAGCATTTTAACAGCCAGCTTATCTGCAAAGGTGTCTTCTAGAAAATGTCAGCCCTGTGCTCACCAGCTGAATTCCAGACACCGTCCGTCCCCACCTCTGTGGGTGTACATTTTGAAGGGCCCCTTTCCTGCTCAGAATGGCTTAGCAGAGAGCAGGCATTCATCTGCAAGTTCAGGCTCTCAGTGTCCATAGACTGAGGGGTAAGGCTAAGCCTTTTCGCCTTTGCTCTTTCTCTAAATTTCCAAGTCTGTAAAGGCTCTTGTTTCCCACTTTGAGGTATTTCTGGGGATCAGATAGCCGTGCAGAGGTGTCTGCTCAACGCCCAGCCCCAGCAGGCACTGCGTAGTGGGGCACAGGCGTGTTTCCGAGCCCCCGCCCTGCTGGAACAGGCAACCCAGAAGTGACGGGGCTCATCCTCCGCTGAATTGCTCCATTCCGTCAGGCAGCAGGATTTTTCATAAAAACCCAAGCCTGTTTCTATCCTGTCACCCCCGTCTCCACCCCCACAAGCTGCTTTCTACCAACAACAATTTCAAAATTGATCTTTGAAATGACTCCTCACTTAAATCAGCTTCTGAGTTTTAAAGGGTAAGAAAATGTCTCTCACTCATTTAGACTAAACTAATGTGCCCATTAACCATGTTGGAGACACGCAAATCCTACTGCCTAGAAATTATCCATTAGCCTCATTTCAGGCTCTTCCACCCACTGCCTTCCTCCCACACTGCCTTGGAGTTCTAAACCTCAAACTTCATCTTGGCGTTCCCCTCCTCCAAAGACTAAATTCCATGGCTGTCCACAGTCTTAAGGGTAAACTCCCAAATCCTCAGCCTGTGATCTAACTTTATATATATATATATATATATATATATATATATATATACACACACACGTATATATACTGATTGCACTGAGCCTTAGTTTCAGCACATGGAGGTCTTCAATCTTTAGTTGCAGCATGAGGGACCTAGTTCCCTAACCAGGGATCAAACCTGGGCCCCCTGCATTGGGAGCTCTAAATCTTAGCCACTGGACCACCAGGGAAGTCCTGTGTGAGCTAACTTTAATCTTCTAATTCACCATGTCACCCTCCTTTCTGGCCTAGAAGCTCAAGGCTCCACCTCTACCAGACATATCACAGTTTTCTCCCACTTGTTCTGTCTTTCTTTTCTACCTGGAGAGACTTTACCCCATATCCACCTGTTAAATCCTAGCAGTCCTTCAAGCGTGCGTGTGTGTTAAGCGGCTTTAGTCGTGTCCGACTCTGTGCAACCCCATGGACTGTAGCCCGCCAGGCTCCCCGGTCCATGGGGTTCTCCAGGCAAAAATACTGGAGTGGGTGGCCATGTCCTCCTCCAGGGGAGCTTCCCGACCTGGGGATCAAACCCAGGTCTCTGGCATGTCCTGCGTTGGCAGGCAGATTCTTTACCACTAGCGCCACCTGTTAAGCCCCTGTGCTTCATGGGAGGGAGTTAACTCCAAACTTCTCTAAGCAGTTTTCCCAAACCTTCCTGGCTTAGAGGATTAGCCAGCCTGTGCTGTCTCCCCGCAGCTTGTTCTCACCTCTTAACAGAAGTCCTGTCCCCGTCTCCTAGGACCCAGCTCAGGCTTTCCTGTCCATCTCTGTCTACTCTTTGTTACTCCCTGAAGACAACTTGCTCTAGGGTGTTTTTTGTACCTCTTCATATGTTTATCTCTGAACCTTCTTCTTGCCCCTTATCTGTCCAGCAAACTCACACTCCTCCTAAGGCAGTGGGTCTCATCCTTGGCTGCAAATTAGAATCAAATGGGGAGCACTCAAATGGAGATGATACTCAGGCTTCACCCCTTCCCTCAGCAACTAAATTAGAACCTCTAGGGGTGAGATCCAGGCATCAGAAATTTTTGAAGCTCCGCAGGTGATTCCAATAACCCCCAGATACACAGATGACACCACCCTTACGGCAGAAAGCAAAGAAGAACTAAAAAGCCTCTTAATGAAAGTGAAAGAGGAGAGTGAAAAGGTTGGCTTAAAACTCAGCATTCAGAAAACTAAGATCATGGCATCCAGTCCCATCACTTCATGGCAAATAGATGGGGAAACAGTGGAAACAGTGACAGACTTTATTTCTGAGGGCTCTAAAATCACTGCAGATGGTGATTGCAGCCATGAAATTAAAAGATGCTTGCTTCTTGAAAGAAAAGTTATGACCAACCTAGATAGCATATTAAAAAGCAGAGACATGACTTTGTCAACAAAGGTCCCTCTAGTCAGAGCTATGGTTTTTCCAGTAGTCATAAATGGCTATAAAGAAAGCTGAGTGACAAAGAATTGGTTCTTTTGAAGTGTGGTGCTGGAGAAGACTCTTGCGAGTCTCTTGGACAGCAAGGAGATCCAATCAGTCCATCCTAAAGGAGATCAGTCCTGAATATTCATTGGAAGGACTGATGCTGAAGCTGAAAGTCCAGCATCCTTTGGCCACCTGTTGCGAAGGACTGATTCATTGGGTAAGATTCTGATGCTGGGAAAGATTGACAGCAGGAGAAGGGGATAGCAGAGGATGAGATGGTTGGATGGCATCACCAACGTGATGGACATGAGTCTGAGCAAGCTCCGGGAGTTGGTGATGGACAGGGAGGCCTGGCATCCATAGGGTCGCAAAGAGTCGGACACGACTGAGCGACTGAACTGAACTGGCTGAAGTGATTCCAATGTGCTGCCAAGGTTGAGCACACCTGTCCTGGAATCGCCTCAAGCTCTCACCTACTTCGTCCAGGTTAATCGTTATTTGTATCCTGGGAGCTTAGCATAGTACTTGTAAGTAAACAAGTTTTCATTGAATGGCTCAATAAATGAATGGCTGGATAGAGGAAGGCAGGAAGAAAGGGAAGGAGGGAAGAAGACAGAAAATGATGGGGGGGTGAAGGAGGGAAAGTGAAAGTACTGATGGATGGTGTAACTCAGAGAAAACCATACGCTGCCTTCCACTTCCAGACTTACTCCTGGAAGGAAAGTATTGATCCCATCCCTCTAGCAATGCAACTTCTGTTGATCTCTCTGGTCTCTCCATGCCCATACACAGCAGCACAGACAGACCAGAGAAAGAGGCAGACCCCTCCAGGTTGGTAGGTGGCAGCGTTAATAAGCAAGGTGTGTGATTAGGCTATTCAAAGCAACTGTGTTTTTTTCTTTTTTTCTCTCTATACGTCCCCAGCTTGACCAGCCCCTGCTTCACTCAGGACTATCCTGTCTTCTTAATTACAGGGCTTAGTCCCTAGTAACTCACGAGTCACCTGATGACCCTTCCCCCTCCAAATGGGCGCCTCCTCCTCCCTCAAGCTGCTGCTCTGTCCTGTCGGCCGCACGCGGTGGGGTATGACTCCAGGACCTTTTGTATAGGATCCCCCTGTTCAATAAACCGTTGATGTCTCCGCAGCTGTCTCCAGGCCCTTTCTTTGGTCTTGATACTGAGCAAGCACAAGGCTTGCAAACCTGCAGGGTGTACCTGAACACAACGTGCTTACTTATGAGGCTTGTCTTGGGTGCCCCAAGATGAATAGGTCTCCACATTCACCCCCCAGAATCTTAAGTTGACATAGAGGCCTTAACGGGGATCAGTCACTTATATTCTGTAGCTGGTCTCAACACCACCCTACTCTATCTAGGTGGTGTCCTTGAAACAGCTCCCACTATGGGAATGGTGCGTGGGCAGAATGCATATTCCAAAGATAGGAAAGGGGCAAGGAGGCTCCCATTACCTGGGTCCAGCTGGCAGGTCAACGGATGGTTGCATGCTCTCACTGACCTTCTCCAAACACTTCCCTACAAAGCACAGTATTAGGCACTCAGTCATGTCTGACTCTGTGACTCCATAGATTGTAGCCTGCCAGGCTGCTCTGTCCATGGGATTCTCCAGGAAAAAAGTACTGGAGAGGGTAGCCATGCTCTTCTCCAAGGGATCTTCCCGACCCAGGGATCTGGGTCTCCCACATTGTGGGCAGATTCTTTACCATCTGAGCCACCAGGGAAGCCCAGGAACTGAGCAAATATCTGTGATTTAAACTGAGTTTGTAGCTTCACGCAGTTGTCAAGCTGTCCACTAAAGCAGCAGTTCTCTAATTTTGCCTACAAATACTCAGTTTTTAATTATATCAAAATGAACCACTACTAAAAATGAGGTGATAAAAGTCAGTCTTCTCCTAATTTGCAGAAGAGCTTGGAATTGACTCTCTTTTAAATTTGTCCTTCCAAAAGTTTCCTTAAAATTTGGTCTCCCTGCTACTGACTTTTTTTGCTAGCAAGCATTAATAAGTTAACATAATGATTAAACACAAGAGTGAACTAATAAAGGAAAATCTCTAAAATGCCATTAGAAATTAACATCTGGAGAATGTTTCTTCTGTTTAAATTAATTATCTCTTCCCCCCACTTCTTCCCTCCTCCCTTCCTTCTTTTCTTCCTTTCTCCCATCCTTTCTTCCTCCTTCCCTTCCCTCTTCCTTTTCCTCTTTCTTTCCACAAATATTTATCACATGCTAGGTACCAGGCACTCTGCTAGGTTTAATAGCACAATACAGACATAGTCTTTTCCCATGAGAATATTCCATGATTCTCACAAGGTACACCATAACTTCCAGAAATTCCACCTCCTTGGCAAGGTTAAGATACACAAATTTCATAGCCAGGGCTCCTTTTCAGGCCGCAGGGAAAGTCACGCCTGATTTCAAAGCCTAGATTGCACTGTGGTTCATTTAGCAAATTTCTGTCTTGCATACAAGAGACACCTCTAACTTCCCACTGTGGAAGTGAAAAAAATAAAAAAGCCTCTCCTCTGCTCATATTATGGTCAAGTAATTCTCAGAAGATTCATCATTTGAGTGGAGGAAGGAATAGAATTTTCCAGAGGCCTCTTAATTGCACTCTTACAGACTATGGTGTTTTAAACATTAATACTCTGTAATAAAAGAAACTAGAAGACATTCGGATTAATCAAAGGCAGAAGCTGGAAGAGAAGACACATTATGGAGATTGATGACTCGGGTTAGATAATCACAGAGAGCTATGCATCCATTCAAGAAAGTAATTTTTAAACTCTGGCCTTAAAGCCCTAGGGTCCTATGGGATGCTTCAGGTCTGCAAAGATTCCATAAAAGTTTGATTCAGAGACTCTATATACTTAACTGTTCTTCAAAAAAAGTCTAACAAAAACTTGCATATTCAAAGGTTATGATTCCAAAATTTTATTCTTATTGGAGACACACTTTAATGTGTGTGCTAACTCACCAACTTTATAATAAGTACCACAACTGTGAAAAGACCAAACAAACTTGCCTGTGTTATACACACACATATACACAATGTAGGATATGAGGAATGTGGTGAAAAACATTTTTCATGTCCTTCACAGCTGGCCCCTGGGTTCCTCCTAGATAGGGAAATGTCTTTGCTTTTTGGCTTGCAAGCCCCACACTCCTCCAGGTTCAAGTCCCCTTGTTTTATTGATGGGTTCACCTTCTCCCCAGAGCCCACTGGTCCTACAGCTGCCATACGTTCCCTCAGGGCCACTCCTCCCACACCCATCTTCACTTTTTTCTGCCCAAGAGGCAGACTTGAGTGGATGACATCAACAGCCTCCCTGGCCCTTCAGCTCTCTGTTGAGTAGACCAGTGGGGCGTTCTAGGGAGCTTAAGGGAGGGAGGTCAAGGGAATGTAGCAGTATCTGATTCCTTTCCTTGGGGTCATTTAGATCCAGCTGGGTCCCTCAGCAGCTGAAAGCCACTACTGAGTTCCTGGCAACTCTCTCCTCACAAGTCTTCTCCCTTTAAGTCCTAGTAACCTTTCCCTTCAGGCTTTCCAGGTGATGGTAGCGGTAAAGATCCTGCCTGCCAATGCAGGACACATAAGAGACGGGGGTTCCATCCCCAGGTCGGGAAGATCCCCTGGAGAGCACGGCAACCCTCTCCAGTATTCTTGCCTGGAGAACCCCATGGATAGAGGAGCTTGGTGGGCTAGAGTCCAGGGGGTCTCAAAGAGTTGGACTTGACCGAAGTGACTTAGCGTGTGCACACACACATGCAAGCATGCAGACAACCATTCCCTGCAGGTTGGGTTAAAATAATAGCTCTGGGTTTCTGTACCACCTCTTGGGTTTCCTTGTCTACTCCCACACCTTTGTAAACAAATGTACCTTGAATTGTCTTCACTTGGGGGCGCCATCTCTTTCCTGCTGGGGCTCTGACCGTACAGCCCACTCCTTGTCCCCTTCCCACCATGGAAACCATCCATTTGCACTTATGTGCTTGTGTTTGTATGTGTTCTCACAAAACGGATCTGGATTATATGCGTGTGTTTGAACTTTCTCATAAACATTATTGAGTTCTATATTTCATTCTGCTTTTTACCTTTCTCGCTAATTACAATTTTCTTCAGGTTCATCCGTGTTGCTATGGATATAATTAATCTATTGTCTCTACACTGCTGCTCCATGCTCTGCTCTGTGCACCCTCCACGCTTACCTATCCAGACTCTAGATGATGGGGACCCAGGTGGTCTCCAGATTCCTGGCACCACAACCAATACTGCACTCAAGTCTGGGATATGTCCCTTGGGGAGCTGTGTAACTATGTCTTTCAACTATAGAGAGAAAGGTAAAACTGCTGAGTCATTCAATGTGCAGCTACTTAATTGGAGAAGACTCTTGAGAGTCCCTTGGACAGCAAGGAGGTTAAAACAGTCAATCCCAAAGAAAATCAACCCTGAATATTCATTGGAAGGACTGATGCTGAAGCTGAGGTTCCAATACTTTGGCCACGTGACTCAAAGACCTGACTCAATGGAAAAGACCCTGATGCTGGGAAAGATTGAAGGCAGGAGGAGAAGGGGATGAGAGAGCATGAGATGGTTGGATAGCATCACCGACTCGATGAACATGAGTTTGAGCAAACTCCAGGAGATGGTGAAGGACAGGGAAGACTGGCATGCTACAGTCTATGGGGTCGCAAAGAGTCGGACACGACTGAGCAACTGAACAACAATCAAGAGAAGAGCACCAGCTGTGCTCCGCAGAACATCACACTATCTACCCTCCTGGCAGCAGTGCCTAAGGGCTTGCATCCCTAAATCCCCACCAACACTTGGCATTAACTGGCTTTCGAATTCTATCAGTCTATTATATAGAAAGTGGTATATTATTTGGTAATTTGTCTTTCTTTGATTATTAATAATTGTAAGCACTTCCACAGATGCATTTGATTTCCTCTTTCATAAATCATATGTTCACATGCTTTGACTATTTTTCTATTGGGGTCATCATTTTTCTTATTTATAAGAATTCTTTGTATATTATTTTAAAATACCCCCATTAGTTTCAGTTGGCTAATATTTCACATAAGAATTTTTACATCTCTATTCATAAATGAAATGAGACTATAAATTTCTTTCCTTTTCTCCTATTTGTCCTTATCTTGAGTAACTTTAAAGTTATAGGAGCTAAGTGTTCCTTACAAGAAGCTGATGGTGTCTCATTGTTGACACATCGGTCCAAGTCACCACAGTCCCGTACATGGATTACCAATGAGGAATAACTCAACACAAGAGAGAAGGATATTGGCTTTTAAATGGAGGAGGCCCCTCTCAAGAGCCCCCATGGGGTGTGATAATTATCTACTCTTGAATCTGTCCTCCTCAGACTATATTTCTAGTACCTGGCACACAGGTGCATAAAATAAATGTTTAATTCATTGGTGAGTTGGAGATCATTCTGCTTCTTAGCTATATGATTTGGGCAAAGTCAGGAAACCTCCGTTTTCTCATCTCGATTATCAGGATAATAATGAAAACTCAAGTCCCGTATTTGTGATAAGGGTTAAATAGAACAGCACGTGTAGAGCAGCACCCAGTCCCTGGACCTGATCCTGATGATATGCACGTATGGGTGGAGGTCAGCCCTGGATCATCTCCAACTTATTTAGACGGATCTCAAGACACAAATGGTGGGAAGCAGGGCCGATGTTTCAGCCTGGAGATGATCCCAGGGACGGTGCACCTGCCTGTGCCGGAGCTGAGATGCCTCGGGGGGATGCTGTCCTTAACTTCCAAGGATCCCAGGGCTGATCAGCGTGTGAACAGGGCTCTAATTAGAGAAGAGCCCCCAGAGGAAAAAGAGAGCCAGTCTCTCCTCTGGTTCCTGGGCCTGCTCACCCTACCTCCCACACCCATTTAATTCCACTCATTAGCGCATGAATGGGGCATTGATTACCAAGCCAAGCTATTGTGCAGCCTTTCAATGGAGTGGCTTCATGTGGGGATTTATTGGTAATTAAGCCTTGAATACATGTTTTGCAAATGGGGCTTCTCCTGATGAATAGGAAGGGCTTTGGGAGATGAGAAACCCTCAATGCTGGGACCATCCAGGCCTGAAATGTACGCTTTCACTTCCACAGAATCGTATGTTTGTCCACTTCAAGGCTGCCCAGAACCCGTTGGCAAATGACAGCTGGTTACTAATGCAGGTCTACCCTCTGGGTTCTGTTCTTTATTGGAAGAAGTGTGTACAGTTTCTGGACTGTTTATCTTGGCTAGTACAAATCCAGAGGCTCCTCCTGGCATCTTGCTGGAGAGAGAGTGCCCTGGCAGGGCCTATGGAAGTTCCAACCTCACAGGAGGGTGCCGCTTCTCCAAGGCACCTGGGAGTTACAATATGACTTCTCACCGGCTTTGTCTGGCAACAGTTCTCACAGGGTGATTACTTAGCTACTCCTAGCCTCTAGCGGGGTTCTCAGCCTTGACACTATAGCCATTTGGGGCCAACAATTTATTGTGGGGAGTGAGCTGTCCTATGCATTGTAGGATGTTTAACAGCATCCATGATCTTAAAGGAGGAGAAGGGGACGACAGGGGATGAGATGGTTGGATGGCATCACCAACTCAATGGACATGAGTTTGAGTAAATTCTGGGAGTTGGTGATGGACAGGGAGGCCTGGCATGCGGCAGTCCATGGGGTCGCAAAGAGTCGGACATGACTGAGCGACTGAACTGAACTGAACTGATGATATTGAAACATAGTAGGACCCTGTAGAACTCTTGAGCACCTTGTTTGTAGAGAACACATTCCAGCCTTCATGACCTTTCCTGAGTTCCAAAGGGACTTTTCTGGTTGGTCTCAGTAAAGAATCTGCCTGCAAGGCAAAAGACCTGGGTTTGATCCCTGGGGAGGGAAGATTTCCCCAGAGAAGGGAATGGCAACCTACTCCAGTATTCTTGCCTGGAAAATCCATGGACAGAGAACCATGGCAGGCTACAGTCCATGTGCTCACAAAGAGTCAGACACGACTGAGTGACTATCACTTTCACTTTCAGGGTTCCAAAAGGCCGATTTGAACCGTTGCTAATCAGGAGAGGGAGGGGATGCAGAGACAACGGAGAAGCAGTCAAGAAGCAACAGCGCAGCCTCGGGGCAGGGTCCTGGTTCTGCTGGAGAGAAACACACAGCAGACTTGCCTAACAGGAAAGTTGTGCTGAATCTCAAGGGAGCCTTTGGTACCGCTGGCAACTTGGCTCGAGTCCATGCATTTAACCACTCTAGTAGAACTGAGTTATGGAAACTTAAAAGGACATCTTGAAAAGCCTACGGTGAACAATTTAGAAAGGCCTAACCTAAGAATATAGTTTTCTGCAGAACACATTTCTGTTTTCTAACCTTTTCTTTGAAAGTGGAAGTTGCTCTTGGCTATGCATTTTCACAAGGAACTGGAATGCAGAATGACTTTGCAAACGGTGATATGGAATGTCCCCCTTCTTCAGTCCCCTCCTACCTCAATACAAACCATTAGGGTTCTGTAGAAAGTCACTGTAGTGCCACATGAAACTTCTGTACTGGGAAGTCCTCCATTGGTAGGTTAGACACTAAACAAATTACTCATTATAAAATTAGTCGCAGATGCAGGGTTGTTGGCTGACACCTGTGTTAGCTTCCTATTGCTGCTGTAACAAGTTACCATAGACTTCAGTTCAGTTCAGTCGCTCAGTTGTGTCCAACTCTGTGCGACCCCATGAATCGCAGCACACCAGGCCTCCCTGTCCATCACCAACTCCCGGAGTCTACTCAAACTCATGTCCATCGAGTCAGTGATGCCATCCAGCCATCTCATCCTCTGTCATCCCCTTCTCCTCCTGCCCCCAATTCCTCCCAGCATCAGAGTCTTTTCCAATGAGTCAATTCTTCACATGAGGTAGCCAAAGTATTGGAGTTTCAGCTTTAGCATCATTCCTTCCAAAGCACACCCAGGACTGGTCTCCTTCGGAATGGACTGGTTGGATCTCCTTGCAGTCCAAGGAACTCTCAAGAGTCTTCTCCAACACCCCAGTTCAAAAGCATCAATTCTTCGGCGCTCAGCTTTCTTCACAGTACAACTCTCACATCCATACATGACCACTGGAAAAACCATAGCTTTGACTAGACGGACTTTTGTTGGCAAAGTAATGTCTCTGCTTTTTAATATGCTATCTAGGTTGATCATAACTTTTCTTTCAAGGAGTAAACATCTTTTAATTTCATCGTAGTGACTTTAAAATAACACAAATTTATTCTCTTACATTCAGGAGGTCAGAAGTCTGAAAGCAGTCTTCTCCCACTAAAATCCAGTTATCTGCAGGGCTGGGTGCTCGAGGACGCTGCAAGAGGGACATCTCTTTCCTTGCCCTTTTTAGCCTCTAGTTGTCACCTGGACTCCTTGGCTTATGGCCCCTTCCTCCATCTCCAAAGCACAGTACTCCAGTTATTGCTTCCCTCATTACACCACCTGCTCTTCTGACCCTGGCTCTTTCTGCACACTGATTGTACCAGGTCTACATAAATAATCCAGGAGAATCTCCCCGTCTCAAGATTTTTAACTGGATCACAACTACAAAGTCCCTTTTGCCAACTAAGGTAATATTCACAGGTTTCAGAGATTAGAACATGCACATATCTGAGGGACTATTATTCAACCCACCAACATCATTTCAGAGGGCATCTAAACCCGAGAATAAAATTTCTCCAACAATTTCCCTGGCTGCTTCTTCAGATCCTGTCACGTTTAAAAACACCATGTAACCATGTCTCAGTCATCAATCCGAAGTCTGTAGCTAGTATGAGTTACATCCTTTACTGGTAAGACCTGGTATGTTGAGATTTGACTCCCCCCCACCCTTGATTTTTGAAAGTAATTTTATTAGTTATTTTTGACTGTGTGGTCTTGGTTGCTGTGCGGGCTTTTCTCTAGTTGTGGCCAGTCGGGGCTCCTCTCCAGTTGCAGTGTGTGGCTTCTCTTGTTGTGGAGCACGGCCTCTAGGCCCACGGTTTCCAGTAGCTGCAGCGCCCAGGCTCTGGAACACAGGCTTAATAGTTGTGGCGCATGGGCTTAGTTGCCCCACAGCATGTGGGATCTTCCCAGATCAGGGATAGAACCCATGTCTCCTGTAGGCACAGGCAGACTCTTTACCAATGAGCCACCAAGGAAGCCCTCCCCTTCATTTCTGAAACTGAAAACTGTAAAGGTCATTTTGTTAGCAGGGTAAATTGGCACTCCCCAGGTGACACTAGTGGTAAAGAATGCTCCCACCAGGGCACGAGATGTAAGAGTCATGGGTTCAATCCCTGGGTCGGGAAGACCCCCTGGAGAAGGAAATGACACCCCACTCTGGTGTTCTTGCCTGGAGAATCCCGTGGACCGAGTCTACAGAAAATGGGGTCACAAAGAGTCAGAAGTGACTGAGCACAGCACAGCAGTAGGATAAATTAGAGAACATTTGTTCTAAGCACAGGGCTTAAATCAGGCCTTGACTTTCTGGATACTCACTTTTATTGCCTCTTCCGCCAATCAGCTCTGGCCACTGTAGCAATGATGAGAACCCAAGTGAAGACCAGCATGGCATACAACTGCACATTAGACATGCCAGTTCAGCTCACAGTGGCTTTTTCTCTACCAGGGCCTGCAACAGATAAATCGCAAGAACCACACAGTATTGAACATGTCAAGGCTGACAATTCTCTGAGGTGCAGACACCCGAAACTGCAGGAGACTGTAGCTATTACTGTGCCTTCCCGTTAGGCTACACTACAGGGAAGCAATTAACCTTTGGAGAAGAGTGAGTCAACTTATACATGTTGAATCCAGGTACAGTGAACTTTTTCATTCATTCACTTTATCAATCAATCATTCCTTACTAATTACAAGCTGATTATACCCACCCAGTGCTGGTGCTGAAGAGATAAGAGACAATATTATAGTATGAATTTATGGTCTCATGAGGCTTGCTACTATTTATTTAGAACTTGCTATGGACCAGCCACACAGAGGAAACATTTTGGAATGCAATTCCAAATTATATTTACAGTCCTCTAATACCTCAGAGAATTTACACCAATCTTAGAACTTGATTGCTGGCTCAGATGGTAAAGAATCTGCCTGCAATGCAGAAGACCTGGATTCAATTCCTAGGTCAGGAGCATCCCTTGGAGAAGGGAATGGCTAACCCCACTCCAGTATTCTTGCCTGGAGAATCCCATGGACAGAGGAGCCTGGCAGGCTACTGTCCATTGGGGTTGCAAAGAGTCAAACATGACTGAGCAACTAACACTTTATGATTAAGGAGGAACTGGCAGGTGGAGTGAATAGGAAGAGACCCAAGTCAAGAACAAACTAAGTGAAATGTGGGTTCTGGAACCAAGCTGGGGCTTTGGGATATGTGGGTCATATCACCCCCTCCAGGGTTAGGCATGTGCTGATTCAAATCACTGACTGAAAGGATTAAAGGAACCAGATTGAATTTATCTGGAGAGCAGCCTCACACTCAGGGTGTTTTCTATAACTGTTTCAGTGGCACCCTGGACCTAGCTGTCCAGGGACAGGCCGTCATCTGGAGATGGCCATTATCACAGGTCAAAACTCACATCTCAGAAAATGTGGTGCTGTCTCTGGGAAGCTGGAGGTAATGTACATTTTGTTCTCATCACAGAGACAAGAAAATTCCCTTTCAGTAAAGGTGCTGCCAGGAGCTCGTGTGCAAGCAGCCCAGAGCAGACCCTTGTTGATGGTGGAGACAGAAGTGGAGACAGGGCCAGCTATTTCGAGCAGCAAAGTGTAGTTATTTCCGTGGATGACCACTGATAATGATAAATCCAACAAAAGCAAAGTGCCTTATGATGTTTGGCCAAATTACACTTCTGATGTGATCGAATTCTAATGTCCGCATCTGAAAGTCTAGAAAACTGACTGGAAAATGTATGCTCCACCCTCAGTTACACTCCGTCTTGGAGATCTTTGGGCTGCAGGGCAGACACAGTGCTCTTTACTCACTGACAGCTTCCCTCTGAATTGTGTCCAGCTTCGATTGAGTCCACTTCTTTTGAGGGAAGGAACCAAGCCAGGCCCACCTGCAGCCCCAGTCATGGGATGGAGCATTTAGGGGCTCAACTTGGGGGAACTAAAGAATTTACCTGAAATGGCCAAAAGCAAAAAGATTTAGAGTATGCGTAAGATACAGATGATGGAAACAATGAGTGATGGAGATAAGAGGAAGCCTGTCTTGTTCATTCAGTCAGCATTTCATAAATATATTTTGAGCATTTATGCCGGACCAGACCCCGCAACTAATGATGGGGATTCCGTGGTGAACAAATCACAGGTCCTGCCTGCAAGCTCCTCTGCCTGATGGGCATCGTGGTTTAGCAAGAAAAGCCCAGGTCACTGTAGGGATAGCTGGTGGTTGCCTGTCCAGCATCCATTCCCACCACAGCCCTTCCGAGCCATGCTCCACTTTATTCTGGAGGCCTGGGCTTTGCATGGGTATGATGGTATTTCCAGTTCTGGAGATGGGCCCTCCTAGTTTAGGCTAATCACTCTATCCAGAACTGCAATCAGGAAACAGGGCCCCTGCCCTGGCCCCACACTTCAAGGTGTTCAGCTTTCAAGCATGCATTTTGGGCTTCCCAGGTGGTGCTAGTGGTAAAGAACCCACCTGCCAATACAGGAGACATGAGTTAGATCCTTAGGTTGAGAAGATCTCCTAGAGGAGGGCAAGGCAACCCACTCCAGGATTCTTGCCTGGAGAATCCCAAGACTGAGGAGCAGTCCACCGGGCTGCAAAGAGTCAGACACGACTGAAGCAACTTAGCACACTCACATGCACACAGCATGCATTTTACTATGCTGCGAGAGTCTGTGGGACTGAGGGCGCAGACCCACAAGGATCTTGCATGTTACTCCCTCAGTCGTGTCCAACTCTTTGCGACCCCATGGACTAGTAGCCTGCCAGGCTCCTCTGTCCATGGGATTCTCCAGGCAAGAATCCTGGAGTGGGGAGCCACTCCCTTCTCCAGGGGCTCTTCCCAACCCAGGGATCGAATGTAGTTCTCCCACACTGGGGGCAGATTCTTTACCATCTGAGCTACCAGGGAAGTCCAGAGCAGACCCTTGGTACCTGGGCTCTACTTCCGGGCCTGCATGGGCCTCTTGCCCAGCTCTGTCCTCCCAGAAGCAGATCATGCTGCCAGTGGGCACAGGCCAAGGCCAGATGTGGAGCTTGAACATGAGCAGAGGTATCCAGATGCATGCACGTGAAGCCCTTCACGGTGTGGATAGAGCATGGGGTGGCTGAGCAAAGTGGGGGCCATTGCCCAGAAGCCTCTGTTTGTATACTTGCCTGGAAGCCGTAAATGTCCACGTAAGCCTAAGATATCCCATCTTCCATCAACCCTGCAAACGGTTCAGGAGTGGGCAAGGAACCCAAGTTAATTCCACCAAGGGAACTGGGCAATTTTATGGGGTGTCACGGAAGGAACCTTCTAGGACTACTCTTGCCTAAGACCAGCCCTACCTCTGAAGGTTTGGGGTTTTGTAAGTGAATCAATTCCCTTTATCATTTAAGCCACTTTAAATTGGAGTTTCTGTTTCTTACAACCAGAAACATCCTAATAGGTTATCAACCCCACTTCTATCAGCTACCAGCTAACGTATAATGAGCCCACATGTAATTTCTATTTCAACAAGACTCAACATCCTCAAATGTACAAGAGGATGATGACTCAAATGTTGCTGGGTAGCTAGGAGGAAAGAATGAAACCTTGAGTGGAAAACATTGCCTGAAGTGGCATAAAGTGCTTAGTAAATGTCACTTCCCACCTGACCAATGTAGACTAGAGTAGGGGTCCCCAGTCTTGGGAATCTAATGCCTAATGACCTAAGGTGGAGCTGATGTCATAATAATAGAAATAAAGTACACAATAAATACAATGCACTTGAATCATCTCCCAAACCATCCCCCTCCCGCAACCAGCCCTAGTCCATGGAAGAATTGTCTTCCAGAAAACCAGTCCCTGGGGCCAAAAAGGCTGGGGACCGCTGGACTAGAGGACTCAGATGAAGCTGCTAGAGGAATCTAGGACAATCACTCGTTCATGCCACAACTTTTTACTAGGCCCCTCCCAGGCATCAGCCTCCATATTAGGGGTTAATATCCAAAGATGGATGAGTCAGAGGCTCTGCCTTTAAAGGACATACAGGCTCACAGACTGCAAGGGAAAGAGATGCGTCCTCCATCACATCAGCCTGGACGTTTCTGACATGTTTCCCACATGTCATTCGTGAGAACTTCTCAGGGCCTGGCACAGAGGAGATGCTCCCCACTGTTTGTTAAATGATTAGGATGTGAAAAGACTACGCCTTAAAAACAGGTTGGATATGCATAAACAAAGAGAAATTTCAACCACATTTTATGTTAGAAATTGCTTTTGGTTGCTATTAACAGAGATTTTCTCTCTCCTATGAGAGATTCCAGGGCTGCCATGGTGGCTTCAAAGAACCCTTGCTTTTTCTATCTTTCTGCTTGGCTATATGTAGCCTTCCTGTCAAGGTTTCCCCTAAAGGTCCTAGAAGGCTGCTACAGCTCCAGCCATTCTATCCATACTCCAGGTAGCAGTTGGGAGAAAGAGAAAAAAGTGAAAAGACAAAAAGGGGTTTACCCCAATGACCTTCCTTCTCAGAAGTCCCTCCCTCTGAACTTCCACTTAAAATCATCAGCTCAAGTTTAATTCTGTGACTACTCCTAGGTACAAAGGAAATGGTGTCAGCTAGGCACAACAATGGCTTCATAATACAGATCTGTTGGCAATAAAGACAAGGAGGATGGAGGTTAGGGAGCAAACCAGCTGCTGCTGTCACCCAGGAGCACTATAAGAGCAGAGATGAAGATGATTAAATACAGATGCAAACTCTTTTATATAAAATAGATAAACAAGGTCCCACTGTACAGCACAGGGAACTCTATATTCAACATCCTGTGATAAACCATAATTAAAAAGAATATATATATGCAACTGAATCACTTTGCTATACAGCAGAAATTAACATAACATAGTAAATCAACCATGTGTGTGCTCAGTCACTCGGTCATGCTGCCTCCTTCTGACCCCATGGACTGTAGCCTGCCAGACTCCACCGTCCATGGGATTTTCCAGGCAAGAATCCTGGAGAGGGTTGCCATGCCCTCCTCCAGGGGACCTTCCCAACCCAGGGATTGAACCCATGTCTCTTGCATCTCCTGCATTGGCAGATGGATTCTTTACTACTATACCACCTGGGAAGCCTGGAAAAAACTATTAAACAGCACATCACCAGGAGCAAGGAGAGGGTAGATTTGGTTTGAGTGGAAGGTAACGAAGAGGTAGTAAGTCAGGATTTCAAATTTTCAGTTCAGTCGCGCAGTCGTGTTCAGCTCTTTGTGACCTGATGGACTGCAGCACACCAGGCTTCCCTGTCCATCACCAACTCCCGGAGCTCAAACTTTAGAGTCAGAAATACCTAGAGAGCTGTTCAACACAAATGACTGGGCCCCATCTCCAGGGTTTCTCATTCAGGAGATCTTGAGTGAAGCCCTAAAACTTTTTGCATTTCTAACAAGATGGCAGAGAATATTGATGCTTCTGGTCTGGGGACCACACTTTGAGAATCACTTTTGGATGAAGTTAGTATTTCATCCTCTGATGCAACACAGACTCCCTTGAAGCTTTTGAGTTAAGAAGAAAAACAATGAACAAACTGATTTATGAAGGCTTATCTGTCAGAGGTCTGGAGGACAGGCTGGAGAGGGTAGAGATGGAGGCAGAGGCTGCAGCAATAAGAAGGCAGGAAGGAAGCCAGCATTGGCACTGTGTTCAGCTAGGCTTTGCTGTATTATTTATAGCAATTCCATGAAGACACTGACCTCCAAACCCAAATTTTATCAGCTGTGGGGAAACCAATCAAGCTAGCTGCCTTGTGCCCAAGACAACTCTGGTATTGAAGGTATATTAATATTGATGATTGTTTCTTTAAAAAAAAAAAAAAGCAAAGATGATATGAAGATGTGTGTCCCCGTCTCCCAGTCCCACACAAATGCAGCCCAAAGAAGTTTATACTGAAAAATGAGAAGCAGCTGGGTGGGACTCACAAATTATCAAGTCATGATTAGAAGAAATAAAATGGCAGAGAGAAACTAGATCAATGCGAGGCAGGAGGTACATTCCACCCCCCGCCCCCGCCAGCCCCCACCCCCACCCTCCAAGTAAGCAGCTGCTGGAGTTTTTTGGACAGAAACTCCAAAATATCAGTCAAGAGAGGAGGCTGGGTCTTGCCCAGATAGGAGATGAAAGATCACAAATTTCTCTAAGTCAAGGAGATCTTCCTGACTGGAAATCTCCTTGGAGGTCAAAAGGGGAGTGATGTCAACCTACCCATAGGCCTCTTCACTGGAATCTATCTTGGCTTCGAGATGGGTGTTCACACACAGGAGGATCATGAGATAAGAGAGGCTCCTGAGCGCTAAGTTGCTTCAGTCATGTCTGACTCTTTGCAACCCTATGGACTATAGCCCGCCAGGCTCGCCTGTCTATGAGATTCTCCAGACAAGAATACAGGAGTGGGTTGCCATGCCCTCATCCAGGGGATCTTCTCAACCCAGGGATCAAACCCGCATCTCTAATGTCTCCTGTTGGCAGACGAGTTCTTTACCACTAGTGCCACCTGGGAAGGCCAGGAGGCTCAGAACTAGGTAAAGCAAGATGACTGGACACAGGAAACCAGGAGGAAATGCCCCATAGAAGTTATTTAAATCACTGCTCTCTGAGTCGGCCCGTGTGTCTGTCCACACGAACTATACTCTTTCCTCCTAATAAACACTTTATTTGTTTCACTACTTTCTGTCTTTGTGGGAAGTCTTTTCTGCAAAGCTGAAGGGTCGGGGCTTCATCACTGCCCACCAGTCTAAGATTCAGCTCTCTCCGAGCTGAGACCCAACTTCAGTCTCTAGCCAGGAACCGAAGCTGCTGCTGGTCGAGGCCACCCAAGATCAAACGGATCTTTGTTCCTTGCAGACCCGAGTCTCCACCTGTTTCTACTTGTCTTGCCTTCACCTGAGTCTGGGGCTTGCTCTTCGGACTGAAATATACAGAGAGGTGGGGTAGCCAACAGGAGAAGGCAATGGCACCCCACTCCAGTACTCTTGCCTGGAAAATCCCATGGGCAGAGGAGCCTGGTAGGCTGCAGTCCATGGGGTCTCGAAGAGTCGGACACGACTGAGCGACTTCACTTTCACTTTTCACTTTCATGCATTGGAGAAGGAAATGGCAACCCACTCCAGTGTTCTTGCCTGGAGAATCCCAGGGACGGGGAGCCTGGTGGGCTGTCGTCTATGGGGTCGCACAGAGTCGGACACGACTGAAGCGACTTAGCAGCAGCAGCAGGGTAGCCAACTGAGGATTTAAAGCAGCTCGAGTGTTGTTGCTGTGCATCACCAAGTCATGTCCGACTCTTGGCGGCCCCATGGACTGCAGCACCCCAGGCTTGCCCGTCCTTCACTATCTCCCAGAGTTTGTCCATTGAGTCAGTGATGCCATCCAACCATCATCCAACTCAAGGGTAGCCCTAGACTTATCTGTGAAGCGGGGTGGTGGACAGTCTCTGGGAAAAGGCATGCTCAACACAGCTTGACAACCAGAGGTGGCTAGATTTCAGTCCCCGTTTGGCCAAGGCCAAAGGCCCTTGTGCCAGACACAACCTGTGAAACAGTAAGAGGTGGCCAGACTGTGAGAGGGACCACCCTCAGGAGCTCCGGGTTTCCCCTTTGTCAGATAGGACGTTAGGGAACGGCCGCAGAGTTTGGGGGCAGATGAAGGGAAGTAAACCATACAAAGTACCTGCACGTGGCTGGTGACCAGAAACAGTTTCCTTCCAGATTTCCTTTCGAATCAGTGAGGGTAGCCGGATGGGTTAAGCCTCTTGGGCTGTGAAGGAATCATCTGTTCCTGCAAATCTTGGCACAGCTGCCCCTGCTTGGCATTTGCAGCAATGTGCCTGCTGCCTCTCGGCCAGCAGCTCATGGTCTGGCACAAGGAGAAAGCGATGCGGGGAGCCCAGAACTGGGACCAGCTGACCTTCCGCAGTTAGCACATTAGCTTCCGAATACTGCCCGCTCAGGGGTTGCCATGCCCCTGACTGAGAGTCTGAGATAGCGGGGCCTTTCCTTCCTTTTTCATTAATTTCCTAAGCTCCAACACCGCCAAGATAATGCCCCCGCCAGGTGCAGGGACATTGAATAGCCAGGTCCCGTGCGCTTGGCACAGGTGCTGGAGAGGCCAGGAAGTCAGGGCCACGGGCATCGTTTCAGCAAGCCCTGTTGATGTGAGTGATGTGAAGGGCTTTCACCACTGATGACTCTCTTTCTAAAGGGGCCAGCCAAGAGGCTGAAGTACCAAATCCCAATTAAATCACAAAAGAAGTGGGAGCAGGTGGAGGATGAGTGGGGAGGGAGGCTGCCTCCCCCTAAGTCTCCAAGGACCACCTCCCCTACTTGCCCAAGACTGAGTGAGGCTTCCTGGGTGGGGACTTTTCTCCTCTTTGTCTAGGAATAATAGTAACAGATGCTGAGCACCAATCACGGGCTGGGCATGGGCAATCCAGGCGGGAGTGAGACTTGGTGAGCAAACTGGCATTTGAGTTGGGGAGAGAGACCAGCAAACAATCTCTGGCCACAATATGGCAGGAGCTCTAATTGGGCTCGGTGGGGATGTTTCTAGTAGAGGAGGGAGGGCGCATCCATCTCTGCTTGCAGTGGTGGGGAGGCTTCAGAAAGGAAGGGTCTCTGGTGCTGATTCCCAAAGGGACGGGCAGGAGTTTGCAAAGCAGAGGAGGTGGGAAGGGCATTCTAGGAGCAGGAAGAGCATGTAGCAGCCCGAGCCCTGAAAGGGCTGGAGGATGGAGGAGCAAGTAGGGCACTGAGGCCAGCGAAGCCGTGGCTCTGAAAAGGGCCTCTGGCCGTCCTGTCAAGGGACCAAGGGAAGGAGACATCAGGGGGTGAACTGGGGGACTGGGATTGACATACACGCACAATTGAGACTATTTATAAAAATAGATAGCTATTGAGAACCTTCTGTATAGCACAGGGAACTCTACTCAGTGCTCTGTGATGACCAAAATGGGAAGGAAGTCCAAAAAAGAGGGGCTGTGTGCGTATGTAGAGCTGATTGCCTTTGCTGTACAGTAAAAACTAACACAGCATTGTGAAGCAAATATACCCCAATAATTTTTTTTTTTTAAAAAGGACAAAGGAGGGAGAAGCCTTATAGACCACAAAGCAAACTCCTTAAGCTGCTCTGCCTCACACACATACACCCCCACACACATTCACTTTCATCATCTGCATTCATGGGGCTGGGGAAGGGCAGGTTGATACGATAATGAACTTCTAGGAGCTGGGTGCTTGCTATGATATCCAGGCCAGCAAAAGGAAGAGTAAATCCTAAAGTCTAAGATCAATGCAGAGGGCACAGACTTGAGGATGGGAGTTTAAGTTAAAAGACCTGGAAGAAAGAAGCTGGGCAAGAGGCGAAGGCATCCGGGATTTCGCCATGCCTGGGGCTCTTTGTCTGCATCTTATGCTGTATTAGTAACATGGCCTCATCTCTCTCTGATTATCTGGATTCATTTGTCGTCAAAGATCATCTGACTTCTGCCCCTAACCCATCCCTATAGGCTGTCGTTAGTGTTAGGAAAGGCGGCAGGCAGGGAGCTGCCAGGAGCATAAGGCCTGGGTCTTGTAGGTTCAACACTGTTTGAGTTCATGGTCATGGGCTCTGTAAGGGTCTGGCCCAGCTCAAGGGCTTGGATGAAAAGCATGGGAACTACATCCAGGGTAGATGTAGGATGATTCTCCAGCCACTCAGAGAAAACCAGTATCGTGCCAGTTTGATTTCTCCCAAAACCATGCGGGAAAGAGAATGCCACCAAGGATGAGCCCCACCAATGATATGAAAAACATCCACCTGGGGCTTCTGTGAATAGGAGCTGATTTTTCCTTGCACACTAGTGATGTCTAAATAGTCCAGATGGTGTCCCTGAGACCCTGCAGCTCAGTGGGCTGGGGGAGGGTCATGGCAACTCAGCCCAATAAACATTGCTTGTTGTCTGCTGAGACAGCACTGTGCTCGGTATCTAAAAAGGGAACAATACCAAATCAGGCCTGGCTTTCCTGAAGCTTATAGTCTACTTGGGGAAACAGAAAATTAAACCTCAGTTACAACTGGCCTGTGCTAGATCTATGATTGAAGAAGCACAGGTAGCCATGGAAAGCTATCCCAGGGACCCAACAGGGGCTGTGTGGGTGTCAAGGATGTTCCAGGCAGAAGAAAGAGTGCAGCAAGGCTCTGAGATCACAGAGACTGGCACAGATGAGCAGGGAATAAGTGTAGTGTAGCTGGATAGAGGACATGTACTGAGCTGGGATGTAGGTGCAGGCCAGAGTGGAATCCCAAAGCCAGGACCAAGAGAATGGGCTTTACATGGAAACCGTAGGAAGACAGGGAGAAGGTGGAGGAGGGGAACAGCATCAACTTCTGCCTTGTGGAAAAGGGGCTGGAGGGTAGCAAGAGGGCAAATAGGACTTCACTTAAGGGATTACCGTGTCGCTCAGGCAAGAGATGGTGGAACCTGGATTTGAACACACAAATGAAGGTGGAGGGATGTTCAAAGACACCGGAGGAGATACTTATGCTAGTGGTAAAGAACCCACCTGCCTATGCAAGAGATATAAGAGATGCAGGTTTGATCCCTGGGTCAGGAAAATCCCCTGGAGGAGGATTCCAGTATTTTTGCCTGAACAATCCCCATGGACAGAGGAGCCTGGTGGGCTATGGTCTATAGGGTCGCACAGAGTCAGACACGACTGAAGTGATTAAGCAGCAGCCCTGTCAAAGGGGTGGTGGGATTATAAAGCACTGCAGAGCTCCAGGAGTGGGTGAAAATAAGGAAGTGGAAGCAAAGAGTGAAAAACCACTGTTTCAAGAAAAGAAGGAAGGAGGATGGGACCAGCAGCTAGAGGGGAGATGCAGAGCCAAGAGAGGCTGTTTTCTATTTATTTCTGTTTTTAGGGTGGGGATGATTTCAGAATCTTTGCATGTGGAAGGACAGAGGCAGGAGAGAAGACATTGAAGGGGTGGGGCCACAGTGAGGATAGAGCAAGGAAGCAGAGGAGGCAGAGGGGATGAAGACCAAGGTACAGGAAATGGTGCAGCCTGGGATGCAGAGGAAAGCAGAAGTGGTCCGTAGGGCAAATGGGTGAGAAGGTGTGAGCGAGTCTGAGGACGTTTTGAGGACACTGGCCTGTGGTGGTACTTCCTCTGGAGGTAGAGCGTAAGTAAGATCATCTGCTGAGACAGGGTGGGTGTAGGTGTGATCAGTTAAAACCACTGTGGGACTTCCCTGGTGGTCCAGCGGTAAAGAATCCGCCTGCCAATGCAGGAGGCGTGGGTTCGATCTCTGGTCGAGGAAGATTCCACATGCTGCGGGGCAGTAAAGCACGTGAGCCACAGCTGCCGAAGCCCTGTGCCTAGAGACCATGCCCTGCAACACGAGCAGCCCCGCAATGAGAAGTCTGCACACCGCAGCTAGAGAGTCGCTGCCACTCACCGCAACAAGAGAAAGCCCTCGCGCAGCAACAAAGGCCCAGTGCCACCATAAACAAGTAACATAAATAAATATAACAGGAGGAGGAATTTGTCAAAGAAAAAAAAAGCCAAAAGCCACTGTGAAGGCTGAGGGCAGAGAGCGATCAGGAGAAAGAGAAGTCATCTGGAGCAGCGTCAGCTCCACTTCTGGTTGATTACTGGGAATTTATCTTGGCCCCAATTTGCAGGCTGTGTCTCTCTCTCTCTCTCTTTTTTTTTCTTTACAATGCAGAAGAAAGGGCCAAGAGGTGAAGTGGTCCATAGCTGGGATTTTGTCAGAAGGGGGAGATGAAGGGGCTTGAGTTGAGGATTCTGGCAAGACAGTGGTGGACTCTCAGCATGGATCCCAGACTCCAGGCAGGAAGGATGGGAGTTGCTGATGAACAGAGGGAAATAGAGAGGTCAAGTGACAGGCTGTCAGAAGGAGGATGCACGAGATTGGTGACAAATGTGAGCGGGGACAGGGTTATGATCAGAGAATGGGATGTCTGAAATGTTGATTTCAGAGGTGGAGTCCCATAGAAGCAAACCTGAGATACACTGGGAGGAAGTGTGCGGTGGGCCAGGGAAGGAAGCCTGAATTCAGGTCATCATTCCAAACAGGTCCAGGTAAAGGGGTGAAGCCAGAAGCTGAAAGAGGAGCTAGGCTGTGGTCACTGAGGTTTGGGGGTGGGGGTTGCCAGTGGGCCCCCTTAGAGAGATGTGATGGGGTGCTCAAGAGACACTGTCTTGATGGGACTTATCAAGGCCCCCTGTTTATGCACTGTCCTTGCCTCACACGTGACCGTTGCCACCATGCATCGTTGTTTCTGTGTATTAACAATTACATCAAAAACATTGTTGTTTGTATATCAGTTCAGTTCAGTCGCTCAGTAGTGTCCGACTCTTTGCGACCCCATGAATTGCAGCACGCCAGGTCTCCCTGTCCATCACCAACTCCCGGAGTTCACTCAGACTCACGTCCATCAAGTCAGTGATGCCATCCAGCCATCTCATCCTCTGTCATCCCCTTCTCCTCCTGCCCCCAATCCCTCCCAGCGTCAAAGTCTTTTCCAATGAGTCAGCTCTTCACATGAGGTGGCCAAAGTACTGGAGTTTCAGCTTTAGCATCATTCCTTCCAAAGAAATCCCAGGGTTGATCTCCTTCAGAATGGACTGGTTGGATCTCCTTGCAGTCCAAGGGACTCTCAAGAGTCTTCTCCAACACCACAGTTCAAAAGCATCAATTCTTTGGCACTCAGCCTTCTTCACAGTCCAACTCTCACATCCATACATGACTACTGGAAAAACCATAGCCTTAACTAGACAGACCTTAGTCAGCAAAGTAATGTCTCTGCTTTTGAGTATGCTATCTAGGTTGGTCATAACTTTTCTTCCAAGGAGTAAGCGTCTTTTAATTTCATGGCTGCAATCACCATCTGCAGTGATTTTTGGAGCCCCAAAAAATAAAGTCTGACACTGTTTCCCCATCTATTTCCCATGGAGTGATGGGACAAGATGCCATGATCTTCATTTTCTGAATGTTGAGCTTTAAGCCAACTTTTTCACTCTCCTCTTTTACTTTCATCAAGAGGCTTTTTAGTTCCTCTTCACTTTCTGCCATAAGGGTGGTGTCATCTGCATATCTGAGGTTATTGATATTTCTCTTGGCAACCTTGATTCCAGCTTGTGTTTCTTCCAGCCCAGCGTTTCTCATGATGTACTCTGCATAGAAGTTAAATAAGCAGGGTGACAATATACAGCCTTGATGTACTCCTTTTCCTATTTGGAACTGTTGTTCCATGTCCAGTTCTAACTGTTGCTTCCTGGCCTGCATACAGATTTCTCAAGAGGCAGGTTAGGCGGTCTGGTATTCCCATCTCTTTCAGAATTTTCCACAGTTTATTGTGATCCACACAGAACAACTAATATTCTGTATAATATTAATATGATAATAACTATCCAAATTTATATAACACAGAGTTAACGTCTGTAACTGCTTCAGCTGAGCCCCTATTTTAGAGGCCACAGGGGTGGGGAGGGAAATGTGTCATCCTCTGTCTGATTTTGGCTGCAGTGGGTCATCGTGGCTGTGCATGGACTTTAGCTGTGGCGAGTGGGGGCCCCCCTCTGGTTGGAGTGCGCAGGCTTCTCACTGAGGTGGCTTCTCTCGCTGCAGAGCGCGGTCTCTAGGAGATGCTGGTGTTGGCAGCCGTGGGGCACCAGCTTAGTTGCCCCACAGGATGTGGGATCTTCCAGGACCAGAGATCAAATCCGCGTCATTGGCAGGCAGACTCTTAACCACTGGATCACCAGGGAAGTCTTGTCACCATCTATAAAGGTGGCAATTTCTCAGCTCTTCCCCAACTCTTCTTTCAAAGGGTTCCCCTTCCCCCTTCTCCCTCCTAAACTGGCACTGAGGGCAGAGGGGAGCTGGCATAGCCTCACAGCAGTGAGGAGGGGTCCCACCATCCCCTGAGTCCTCCTGCGCCCTGTTAGGGCGGCTCCTCTCACCTCCTGCACTGGGGTTCGCTGAGGGGAAACGGCTACCCTTTGATTCTTGGGAATCACACAGATAGAAAGTGATGGAGGGAGGCCTCCAGCCCAGGTCCATGTGATCCAGAGCCTGAGGCAGTAGTCACGGAATGCATGTGTGTGTGCACGTGTGCATGCACGAGAGCTAAGTCGCTTCTGTCATGTCAGACTCTTTGTGATCCTATGAACTGTAGCCCATCAGGCTCCTCTGTCCATGGGGTTCTGAAGGTAAGAATACTGGAGTGGGCTGCTGTTTCCTCTTCCAGGGGGTCTCCCTGACCCAGGCACTGAACTTAAGTCTCCTGCACCTACTGCATTGGCAGGAGGATTCTTCTCCCACTGAGCCACCTGGGAAGCCCCTAGCCACTGTACACACAGCCTCTGCTAGGCCACCTAGCTTCTGACTCCTAAGTCCAGAAACCATGAATCTCATCTTCATTCTTGCTCCCTGGAGCCCCAAGGCTAGTGTGTGTGCGTGTGTGTTTAGTCACTCAGTTGTGTCTGACTCCTTGCAACCCCAGTGACTATAGCCTGCCAGGAGCCTCTGTCCGTGGAATTCTCTGGGCAAGAATACTGGAGTGGGTAGCCTTTCCCTTCTCCAGGGGCTCTTCCCAACCCAGGGATCAAACCCAGCTCTCCCACATTGCAGGTGGATTCCTAACCAACTGAGGTACCAGGGAAGCCCAAGAATACTGGAGTGGTAGCCTATTCCTTCTCCAGGGGATCTTCCCAACCCAGGAATCAAACCAGGGTCTCCTGCATTGCAGGCAGATTTTTAACCAGCTGAGCTATCAGGAAAGCCCCCCAAGGGTAGTATTTTCTGCATTTTTCCCCTAACAGCTAGTGAAGGAGGTAAAGAAATATTTTACCATCTCTCCAGTGTTGGAGCCGTTGGGAAGAATGATGGGGTTAATATTCATCCAGGCCGACCCAGACTAGCCATATCAATCGTTAAAGGATTGAAGATTGAATTGCTAAAATATTCTTATTCCAGCTGGTAAATAACTGCTCTCCTCAAGTACACCTTCCCAAGTGAGACCCTCTGGTGCCTCGTTCTGACTGGTTCCCAAGCTGTGTACATTGATAAATATATTGAATATTACCCCCAAAAGTGGAAAAGAGAAGTTTTACCCAACTAGGATGGGACACATATGTATAAATGCTACCTGGAGCTATTGATGGTGCCATAGAATTGTCATTTTCTGTAACATTAGTGAAATAACATGTGAAACCACAGAGCATAATGCCTAGCACATAGCAGGTGTTCACTAAACATTAGCTGTGTGATAACCTAAGTCATCTTTCTAAAAGCCTCCCTGGAGGAAGAGTTTGGAGCCCAGCAATTCCCAGACTTGATGGAGCTGACACTCATTGCAATTTTCATTTAAGTCCCTGAAGTGGAGATACGAGTCAGATATGGCTAGAACTATATCCAGATGCTAGAGCATCTGGATAAATTAGCCAAGGCAGTTTCCTGGCCATCAGAACCACTGGACCTGAATGGGGACTAACTGACAGGCAAAAGCAAAGTGAAATAAGAAAGAAATTTGTGCCAAAAGCAGAAGCCAACTGGACTCAGCACCAAGTCCTTTCTGTGAACAGATGCTGAAAGTGTTAGTTGTTCAGTTGTGACCGACTCTTTGCAACTCCATGGACTATAGCTTGCTTCTGTCCATGGAATTCTCCAGGCAAGAGTACTGGAGTGGGTTGTCATGCCCTCTTCCAGGGGATTTTCCTGGTCCCTGATTTAAACCTGCATCTCCTGCATCACAGGCAGATTCTTTACCCCTGAAGCCACCTGGAAAACCTAGGATACTGGAATGGGTAGCCATTCCCTTCTCCAGGGGATCTTCCCAACCCAGGGATCAAACCCAGGACTCCCTCACTGCAGGCAGATTCTTTACTGTCTGAGCCATCAGAGAAACATTGGTCTCTGTCATTTACTGAGTGGTGTACCCTCTTTTAATCCTTAAACCCACTGTGGAAAGAATGCCAGCAGTCCTGTTTTTGATGTTTGGAAATTGGAGTTTAGAGTTCGGTTGAGTCCAATCCAGTTGCTCAGTCATGATCAATTCTCTGCGACCCCATGGACTGCAGCACGCCAGACTTCCCTATCCATCACCTACTCCCAGAGCTTGCTCAGACTCATATCCATCGAGTCAGGTTGGTCATTTGTCCAAGGTCCATGGGTATCAGGACTTGGAGTTGGAAATCCCATACTTTCTATCTGGTTCTATAGCAGTTAGTCCATCCCCTCCACCATGAGCCCAGGCGTTCCCCTTATACACTGCTGTGGTTTGCTTTAACAGACCCCTAGAAGGAAATCACAAAAATAATAGTCCAAATATTCACATATTCCCAATTAGACATGCTTTCAGTAGAGCTCACCCACAATCCAGACAGTCCAGCAAGGTCTGTGATGATGGGAAGGGTAAAGACACACAAAGAACCAAACACACACACCTGCACCTGCCAGAGAAGCAAGACCTGTGACAACCACTCACTGCCTTGGGTGCTTCCATGTGGGTGGAGAATTGGATGGTGCCAAGGAAATGTTTTGCCAGTGGATGGCACCCCCAGATGCACAGGCTTGGCCTCGGTGTACAAGGGAGCTGTGAACGACAAGGCAGATGAGTGTCCATGGTGGGCCTGGTGGCTGGATTGATGCACGAGAGCTTGTGTTCCTGCACTGGGCGTGTTTGCAACTGGGATCAACACAGAGAGAGCAGGCTACAGGCTGGAGTCCACCTGTGTGTTCACTCAGCGTCTCTGATGCCTCGTCTTTGCTAACTCTGTGTGTGTGTGTGTGTGTGTGTGTGTGTGTGTGTGTATGTGTGTGTGTGTGTGTGTGTTTGCGCGCATGCGTAGAGCTCTCCATGGTTCTCAAAGTGTTGTCTCAAACAGGATGGCTTTTTACCTGAATGAGGATTTTGAAGATGGTGGTATTCTGGGTTCCTGGAGCCCAGTCTTGCCATCAGCAGGTGAAGGAGTGAAGTTATTTTTCCTTTTCTTTCTCTCTCAGTAGAATCAGCTACTTCCTAACTGGTCTTCCATAGGCTGGATACCACTGTGTCCATTCTTGAATCCACTGCCTCAGATGCCTTCGTAAACACAGATCTGACTATGTTTCTGCTCAGAAATTATCTAAGACTCTCCAGTACCACAGTCTGTCCACAGATGATATTCCGAACATGGAAATGTGGGCAAGTAAGTTTGGGGAAGAGGCTACAAATCAGACCCTCTCTTTGTGTTTCACCAGGTACAGTGGCATATTAAAGGGAGTGCACAGACCTGATTCCCTGTGTGTGTTGGGTGGGGCGGGGGGGAGTCTTGTAAATGGTTTGGGCTACAGAAATGTACTTTCTTTGCCCTCTGTAACATCTGTTAAAATCTCAAGGTGATCTTACAGAACAGGTTTTGGAAAAGGTCTGCCTAGAAGATAACACCCAGACTGAATAACTCGACATGCAAAACTTTCCAGAACCTTGACTTAATATTCTTGAAAAGTGGTAAGAGTTCAGGCTCAAGAATTAGACCCCAGTTCTAATTCTAACACTGCCATTTAATCCTGTGAAACCTTGGCCTTAATTACTCTCCTATTCTGTGCCACAGGTTTCTTATCTGTAAATGACAATGCTGTGCCTTCCTTGAAGGGTTATTGTAAAGGATTGCACAAGAGAACCGATGTAAAGCCCATAGTAGAATATTGAGCCTACAGAAAGTACTCAGTGAATGGAATTTCTATTATTATAATTATCTTTAATCCAAAAAAGCGGACCATTTCTGAGCACACAGTACCTGACTTTCCTCTCAAATTTCGACAGACTCAAAGATCCCGATAATGACAAAAGCAGTGAAAATAACTGGCCGGGATGTAGGATTTCAGGGGTCTTCAGCACCAGAAAAATAACTTAGCTACATGACGTAACTGACTATGAACATCACTGCCTATGAAGATTAGAAGACAGAAGTCTGCATTTTCTGGTCTTAAAACTATGTGTAACTCGGTGTGGGACCCTGGACAACAGTCTTGGCCTCTTAGGGACCCAGTTTCCCCTCCTGCAGATGACGACATTGGGTAGGAAGATGCCTAAGCTCCCTACCATGGGAAAAGTCTCTCTAAGTCCGTGGGGAAATCCGCCTTCTCTACTGGCTTAGCATGCATGCTTGCGTGTTCAGTTGCTTCAGCCTGACTCTTTGTTGACCCCATGGACTGTAGGCCATCAGGCTCCTCTGTCCATGGGATTCTCCAGGCTAGAACACTGGAATGGGTGGCCATGCCCTCCCCCAGGGGACCTTCCTGACTCAGGGATCAAACCCGTGTCTCCTGTGTCTCCTGCATTACTGGCAGATTCTTTACCCACTAAGGCACCTAGGAAGCCCCTGTGTGAACGCATTGCCTCAGGCATGTGTCAACCGGCTCCCAGGGTAGCGCGGGATCTGTCACTCTAAGAGCGTCACACTGAGATCAACACACCGCTTGTGTTGCCTTACATCACAAAGGACCCACTCCCAGTCTGCCTGTGTGCCTAGGTCACGGCAGCAGAACCTTGTTCTGAACACGTAGGTCAGTTCAGAGGAAATGCAGACAGAGGAAGTTTTCCCTTTCTACCTATCTGATACTCTGACTTGTCTCTGGTTCACGTGGTACCAATAAGTGAATCACTGGGGTGGCAGTAATGAGTGGAATGTGGGTTCTATGACTTGACCATGTGTAATCTCCGTAGAGAGACAACAGACTGGTTCCAAATGGGAAAAGGAGTACGTCAAGGCTGTATATTGTCACCCTGCTTATTTAACTTATATGCAGAGTCCATCATGAGAAACGCTGGGCTGGAAGAAGCACGAGCTGGAATCAAGATTGCCGGGAGAAATAGCAATAACCTCAGATATGCAGATGAGACCACCCTTATGGCAGAAAGTGAAGAGGAACTAAAAAGCCTCTTCATGAAATTGAAAGAGGAGAGTGAAAAAGTTGGCTTAAAGCTCAACATTTAGAAAACAAAGATCATGACATCTGCTCCCATCAAAATCACTGCAGATGGGGACTGCAGCCATGAAATTAAAAGACGCTTTCTTCTTGGAAGAAAAGTTATGACCAACCTAGATAGCATACTCAAAAGCAGAGACATTACTTTGCCAACAAAAGTCCATCTAGTCAAGGCTATGGTTTTTCCAGTGGTCATGTATGGATGGGACAGTTGGACTGTGAAGAAAGCTGTGGTGTTGGAGAAGACTCTTGAGAGTCCCTTGGACTGCAAGGAGATCCAACCAGTCCATTCTGAAGGAGATCAACCCTGGGATTTCTTTGGAAGGAATGATGCTGAAGCTGAAACTCCAATACTTTGGCCACCTCATGTGAAGAGTTGACTCATTGGAAAAGACTCTGATGCTGGGAGGGATTGGGGGCAGGAGGAGAAGGGGACAACAGAGGATGAGATGGCTGGATGGCATCACTGACTCAATGGAAGTGAATCTGAGTGAACTCCGGGAGTTGGTGATGGACAGAGAGGCCTGGCGTGCTGCAATTCATGGGGTCGCAAAGAGTCGGACACGACTGAGCAACTGAACTGAACTAAACTGAATCTCTGTAGAGGGATGATGAAATCTCTATTGGAAGAAACAAGAGACTTGTTTCTACCTAGCTTGTTGCTCTATTTGTCTATTTGAAGCTCTGACCAATTAAGAATTTCAGCCCATAAGGGAGGAGACCAGTTCTTTTAAATCTGGACCAGTGACTGTGTTTCTACATTTACTTTTGACCTCTAGCTTAAGTTGTAGAGCTGGAGCTACAAATACTCTATATGACCGTCCATGACAAAGGCCTTTTCATTTGCGAGAGTATAAAATATTTTCCTACTTTTGGAGAATATGAATTATGTTTCTTAGGTTATAGGAGTGCTTGTTATAAACACAAATCATTGCATGTGTGGAATATTCCTAAAATTCTCAGGAAATAGAAACACTGAATTTCTGATACTTCAACGTGCTAGAGCTGAGAAAATCCATCTTACACAAATTGTTAGCTCAGAAACCTTTTAGGGACCCAAACTCACATAATTACAGTAAATTTTGGCAAATTACAAGAAACACTTGCTACGTCTTTTCTCTGATTGATCAGTGTTAAGTGAATGTAACAGTATGTTTTATTTTACTTGGGTTTGTTTTTTCAACAAAAAAATCTGAGTCTCCTAAATTTATGTAGGTTACTAATCAAATAATCTAGCATTATTCCTGATAAGGTTTAAGATTATGAAAAATGTGAATTTGCATCCAACTAAACTGAGTGATTATCTGACCAACTCTTCCTATCAACAGTAATTATATTTTGTATTGAACCAGCTTAAACATAATTTCCAGCATCTTTAGGTGAACTAAAACTTCAGACACATATCACAGTGCACTAATTGATCAATAACTCTTAGATATCTAGGTAATTTCAAAGTGAGTAATATAGAATGATGAGACTTGGTTATAAATTATGATTTACAGTGTATGTGCTTTTGTTCCTCATTTTTATAAGCTATACAGCTACATCTTTGGGTCATGTTAATAAAGGTGTTCATTCTAAATTGTAAAAGTGGCGTCTGTGGCTAATAAGGTTGTGTTGCCTATATGACAAGTTCTGTTAGCCTGCTAACGTGCTTGGATGTGACTGACAGTCCTCAGATAATCTACCCCATTATTTTCTCTGTGAAACAGAAGTTAGTTCCTTTAGTCAGAAATCATAATTGATGTGGATGGTTGAGACTACACTAGGAGCAATAGTCACAGAAATGAAGGCGCCTATTTGCTTTCATTTCTAAGATATAAGTGAGGGTAAGAGAAGGACACAGCTTGGAAAGCGAGATCTGTTTTTCTTGGTTTATATTCACGCTGGTGCAAACGCAAATGCAGTTTCAGACCATGAATTTTAAATCGTTATAATTGGGCTCAAATACAGCTTTATTAATTAAAATAGGAACCATTGCAATCAACACAGTTTTGCCAACACGAAACAAGTTTGTTTATTCCTGTAGTGTAAAAATCCATGCTTCGGGATTCAACAAACTCTTGGAAAGCATTTTTTGCCTCTTGCTGGCTGTGGAAACATTTTCCCTGCAAACAATTGTTGAGATGCTTGAAGAAGTGGTAGTCCGTTCGCAAGAGGTCAGGTGAATAGGGTTTCCCTGATAGCTCAGTTGGCAGAGAATCCGCCTGCATTGCAGGCGACCTGGCTTCAATCCCTGGGTTGGGAAGATTCCCCTGGAGAAGGGAACAGCCACCCACCCCAGTATCCTGGCCTGGAGAATTCCATAGACTGTATAGTCCATGGGTCGCAAAGAGTCGGACACCACTGAGCTACTTTCAGTGCAGCTTCAATGTAGGTGAAAAGTCAGATGAGGCAAAACTGCATACCTGATTCGTTCAACTTTGGAAGCATTGGCTGTGCAACATGCAGTCGGGTGTTGCTGCAGAGAAGAATTGGGCCCCTTCTGGCAACCAGCGCCCACTGCAGCTGCTGCAGGTTTCAGTGCCTTTCATCAACACGCCAAGCATACTTCTCAGTAATGGTTTTGCTGGGATTCAGAAAGTTGTAGTGGATCGGACGGGCGGCAGACCACCAAAGAGTGAAAGCGAAAGTCGCCCAGTCATTGTTATTGCAAACAATAAGAGAAGGTGACCTTCAAAGCGACGATCTTTTAAATTTTCGGTCCGCCCCTGAGGCACCCACTTATGGAGCTTTTTCACCTTTCCAATTTGCTTCACGTGCCAAATGACCACAGAATGGCCAGTGTAGAGTTACTGGACAACCTCTAGTGTAATTGATCAGATCAGATCAGATCTGATAAAGCTCTCAGCTGGTTGTTGTCACCTTCTGACAGCTGGCCACTGCGCTCCTCATCTTCAAGGCTCTCACTGCCTTTGCAAAACTTCAAACCACCACTGCACTGTACATTCATTAGCAGTTTGGGGGTCAAATGCCATTACTGATGTTTCAAGTTGTCTCCGCTATTTTATGACCTATTTTGAACTTGAAGGGCTTCCTTCGTGGCTTAGCTGGTAAAGAATCTGCCTACAATGCGGGAGACCTGGGTTTGATCCCTGGGTTGGAAAGATCCCTTAGAGAAGGGAAAGGCTACTAAAAAAAAAAAAAAATCACTCAAATTTGCTTTTTGTCTAACATCATTTCCCCAGTCTAAAATAGATATAAAATAAACAGTAAGTAATAAGTCATTTGCAAAAAATAATAAAAAAACAAAGCAAGAATTGTGCATTAAAATGATGTATACCATAGCCACATTTATTTAAGAATGTGTTCATGCTCAGTTGCTTCAGTCATGTCCGACTCTTTGCAACCTTATAGACTGTCGTCCAGCAGGCTCCTCTGTCCATGGGATTCTCCAGGCAAGAATACGGGAGTGTTTTGCCATGCCTTCCTCTAAGGGATCTTCCTGACCCAGGAATCAAACCCACATCTCCTGAGTCTCCTGCGTTGCAGGTGGATTCTTTACCACTGGGAGCCACCAGAGAAACCCACATATTCCAATATCAAATGTTAAAGTTCAACAATACAAAACCTCAGTTACTTTTGCACCAACCTAATAACCTGACTCTAAAAAGAAACCATAAAAATGTCAAATTTTGTCAAAGTTCTCTTGACTTTGACGGGCTGACCTCCTTGATTTACTGACCAATGTCATTATCACAACATAAAAGAATATTCTTTATCTTCTGTGCAGTCTTCCTAGATAGTGAAAGTTCTTTGTTTTAGCAGAATCATTTTCTATGCCTCTGTCTGAGATTTATGTTTACTTTATTATGTCCTTGATTATAAAACAACAGAGGTTCATCACATAAAAAGAGCTCAGATGCTTTATAAGCCTGTTGTTTTAAAATATTTCATAGTCACCTTGATAAATAGGTAGCTAATTATTATTTTTCAAGCATCCAGTGATAATATCTTAATCAAGTATCTCCTCTGACAACTCTTTATATTTTTGCCTTCCCTAGATTGTATCCTAATTTAGAAAGAAATAAAATAAAATGTTCAGAATACTTTCCACACCTATCTTTGAAAATTTCCAGTAGACCACCAGAAAATTGCAAAGATTTATACTTCCACCCTATAAAAAGAGAGTCACTGAAAATAACTAGGCTTATTTGGTGTGAGTCATTGATTCTCTGGTTGGATTCACTGTTGTAAGGGATGCATTAGAAGAGTTGTCAAATCAGGAGGGCTGTTCTGACTCCTCTGAGACATGATTTCCGTTTCCCAGTCTGGGCAACAGTGAAAATGGCCTGGTTTCCCTCCCCTATCCTAGAGCTTCTATAGGATGAGAGGACATATGCGTTCAAAGGATATGGGGCAAGAAAGAGTTCAGTGATTAGAGTAAACATGGAAAAGAAACTTCTCTTAAATTCCTTCTCTCCTCTCCATGCTCACAGGCCCACCTTTGTCCAAGTGTTCCTTTTTATATGGAACCAGAATGACCTAAATAAATCACAGACAGGCTGAACTGTTTGGATGGATGTGTAGGTGGGTAGTTGGCTGGGTGGGTGGGTAGGCAGGTGGTTAGATGGCTGGGTGGGTGGGTAGGTGGATGGTTAGATGAATGGGTGGGTGGTTAGATGGTTGGGTGCATGTGTAGGTAGATGATGGATGGGTAGATGACGGGGGTAGGTGAGTGGGTGAATGGGTAGGTAGATGAGTATCTGGGGTCAGATGGCTGAGTGCATGGGTAGGAGTGTGGTTGGATGGCTCGGTGGGTGGATAGGTGGATGGAAGGTTGGGTAGATGGGTGGATGAATGGGTAAATAGGTGCGTATGTAGGTGGTTGGATGGTTGAGTGAGTGGGTAGGTGGATGATGGATGGGTAGATGGCTGGGTGAATGGGCAGGCAGGTAGGTAGATGAGTCACATGGATGGGTAGGTGGCAGGTGAGCTCCAGCAGGGATTTGACCTTACGCACCTGTAAGCAGTCCTGTGAGGCTGTTTTCTGACACTGCACTTGAAGTCTTCAGAACTGGTAGTCACTCAGGGAAGATGGATATAATATGAGGGAGAGCAAGGAAAAGTTGAAACTCACAGGCTGGACTAAATCCTCTGTCAAACTTGATGATCGGGCCACCTGTGGAAGCTGACTTTAGGCCATGGGGAAAATTCAGCACACCTTAAAAAATGTGAGTTTCTCAGGTTCTCTCTACCATTACTTTCCAGAACACCATTTTGCTCCCATTGTTACAGTTCAGTCACTCAGTGTTGTCACCGACTCTTTGTGACCCCATGGACTGCAGCTCGCCAGGCTTCCCTGTCCATCACCAACTCCCAAAGCTTGCTCAAACTCAAGTCCATCAAGTCGGTGACACCATCCAACCATCTCATCCTCTGTCGTCCCCGTCTCTTCCTGCCTTCAATCTTTCCCAGATTCAGGGTCTTTCCCAATGAGTCGACTCTTTGCATCAGATGGTCAAAGTATTGGAGCTTCAGTATCATTCCTTCCAGTGAATATTCAGGTTTGATTTCCTTTAGGATGGACGGGTTGGATCTCCTTGCTGTCCAAGGGACTCTCAAGAGTCTTTTCCAACACCACAGTTTAAAAGCATCAATTCTTCGGTGCTCAGCTTTCTTTATAGTCCATACATGACTACTGGAAAAATCATAGCTTTGTTGGCAAAGGAATGTCTCTGCTTTTTAATATGCTGTCTACGTTGATCATAGCTTTTCTTTTAAGGAGCAAGCATCTTTTAATTTCATGGCTGCAGTCATCATCTGCAGTGATTTTGGAGGCCCCCAAAATAAAGTCTCTCACTGTTTCCATTGTTTCCCCATCTATTTGCCATGAAGTGATGGGACCAGATGCCATGATCTTAGTTTTCTGAATGTTGAGTTTTAAGCCAACTTTTTCACTCTCCTCTTTCACTTTCATCAAGAGGCTCTTTAGTTCTTCTTCGCTTTCCGCCATAAGGGTGATGCCATCTGCACATCTGAAATTATTGATATTTCTCCCAGCAATCTTGATTCTAGCTTGTGCTTCATCCAGCTCAGTATTTTGCATGATATACTCTGCATATAAGTTAAATAAGCAGGTTGATAATTTACAACCTTGTCATACTCCTTTCCCTATTTGGAACCAGTCTGTTGTTCCATGTCCAGTTCTAACTATTGCTTCTTGACCTTCATACAAATTTCTCAGGAGGCAGGTAAGGTGGTCTGGTATTCACACCTCTTGAAGAATTTTCCACAGTTTGTTGTGATCCACACAGTCAAAGGCTTTGGCATAGTCAATAAAGCAGAAGTAGATGTTTTTCTGGTATTCTCTTGCTTTTTTGATGATCCATAGGATGTTGGCAATTTGATCTCTGGTTCTTCTGCCTTTTCTAAATCCAGCTTGAACATCTGGAAGTTCTCAGTTCATGTACTGTTGAAGCCTGGCTTGGAGAATTTTGAGCATTAGTTTACTAGCGTGTGCTGCTGCTGCTAATTCGCTTCAGTCGTGTCTGACTCTGCGTGACCCCATAGATAGGAGCCCACCAGGCTCCGCCATCCTGAGATTCTCTGGGCAAGAACACTGGAGTGGGTTGCCATTGCCTTCCCCGTACTAGTGTGTGAGATGAGTGCAACTGTGCGGTAGTTTGAACATTCTTTGGCATTGCCTTTCTTTGGGATTGGAATGGAAACTACCTTTTATAGCTTACCCCTAAATTTATCTGATGGTTCTATTGAGTAGGCATCCCCTACTCAACTTGAGGGACAGTTCCTAAGGGCCCCACACCTATTTCTTCTTCTCTGATTATTCTCTCCTCACCTGAGTCTACAGAGTTGTTGTGTAGTCTGTGTTTGGAGAAGAAACAGATGCTTGGCAAACAAACATCCTTCCAAAATTTTCCTGCCACCTCTGGGGCAGTGGCTTTTTAGTCTTTAAAGCCAAATATGTGATGTCTTTTCCTCTGGCTCTCCTGGGGTCATCACTTTGGAGTGAACCGGGCTTACATCTAACTGCTGGGGCTGAGGGGTGCAGAACTGGTGAGGAAGGGAGGAGAGAAAGCGAGCAGGATATTTGGAGCAAATGAAGAAATTTGGAGTGGAGAGGTACTCATCAGTTAAAAGTCCAGAATTTTCTGTACTGCAAAAATACAAAAAATAAATAAATAAAACACAAACAAACAGGGGACTGCCTGGGTAATAATTTCAACAAACACCTCCTTCCTTTCCAGTAAAGAAGCAAACCTCTTCCCAATATACCTACTATACCCACTGCCTTCAAGCCCACTGAGACATTGCCGTGGACTGTAGAAGTAGCACATAGGCATGGTGGCTGGAATTGCAACCCATCATGGACCCTGAGTATCACTGCATGTTCTTGCTAAAGGTGCCAGGAATGCAAGGCACTGAGTGTTCTGACCTGGGTTACTTCCCAGGGCAGTGCCTGCAGCCAGTAACCTGAAGGGATGAGGTAGCATCGCTCTCCCCAGACCCAGCTTTCTTCCCCTCCCTGTAAAAGGGACGAGTCCTCCAGGCACAAAGTGTAACATACTTCAGTGTCTGTGAAGCAGCCATTCAAGCCCACCTGTGGCACGTCCCCTTCCCTCCATGGGACTGCAGGTCACGGAGAACCAGTACAGACATGAAGCTCGGGACCACAGGTCACAGAGAACTGGTACAAACATGAAGCTCTGGCTACAGATTTTGCTGAGTGATAAAGTCCTTTGTCTCTGACCCAGGAGTGTCATGCCTTCTGCCAGCATCCATGGAAACATGATATGTTAGCTTATAAGTAGTATAAAATCCCAGACCATTAGCAACTCTTTTCAGTGGTGGCCTTTCAATGCCTTGTCCCAAAGGGTACACAGATCACCTTGACCAGCATCTCTGCATCTCAGTGGGAACCTGCTAAGTGATATAAGGAAAGAGTGAAGCTGTTGATGATTAAAAAAAAAAAAAAAAAACAAAAAAACAAAGCCAGGGAGGAAATCTAGTTTCTACCTCCCACTGGCTGGGCTTGTCTGGCTTTCACACTTAACAACCCAAAGGCACTATGATGGAGAGGGTGTTTGAGGGTGTCCTCCTGGCCCAGTCTGGCTGATCTAGGTGCCTTCTTGGTGGTTTTAGAAAGAGGGTATCTACCAATGCATTCTGGCTTCTCAGCCTGCTGCTGGCAAATGCTTGCCATTCCCAGATTCCAAGCAGCCTTTCTAGACAAGATTTCAAACCTAATTAAGCTTAGCATTATCATTGTTTTTATCACATTAAGTTCCCGCCTGGCCCACAGCAGCAGAGACCACAAAGTCAGCCCTGCATCTTTAAACAGAAACAACAGATTTTGGTTCAATTAAAAATTCATTAAAATGCAAATCGGTTTGTAAATTTTTTTCCCTCCTTCTGATGATTCCTCAGCATGGTTTTTTAATCCTAGCTGGTGCTGAAGGAGAGGTGAACCCCTGGCTAGAAAGGAAAAGAGAAGGAGAGACAGAACCCTGGACACTCACGGAGACATAATGCTGCTTCCCCGAGAGCCTTGCTTGCCCCTCTGCCCCCTGCTTCCCCTCCTCCACCATTCTCCCCAGAGGGGACGAGTTTCACGATTGCTCCCCAGTGCTAGTGTTTAGCTGATAAACCCCATCATTTTCCTGATCTCTATCTCGCTGCATCTTAAGGGAAACTCCAGGATAAAATGAATAAGTAACCTTATCTACCTAAGGCTATGGTTTTTCCAGTGGTCATGTATGGATGTGAGAGTTGGACTATAAAGAAAGCTGAGTGCTGAAGAATTGATGCTTTCAAACTGTGGTGTTGGAGAAGACTCTTGAGACTCCCTTGAACTGCAAGGAGATCCAACCAGTCCATCCTAAAGGAGATCAGTCCTGGATGTTCATTGGAAGGACTGATGTTGAAGCTGAAACTCCAATACTTTGGCCACCTGATGTGAAGAGCTGATTCATTTGAAAAGACTCTGATGCTGGGAAAGATTGAGGGCAGGAGGAGAAGGGGACGACAGAGGATGAGATGGTTGGATAGCATCCCCGACTCAATGGACATGGGTTTGGGTGGGCTCCGGGAGTTGGTGATGGACAGGGAGGCCTGGCATGCTGCGGTTCATGGGGTAACAAAGAGTCGGACACGACTGAGCGACTGAAGAACTGAACTGAACTATCCACCTAAACCCCCCCAGGGCTTCCCAGGTAGGGCTAGTGGTAGAGAACCCGCCTGCCAATGCAGGAGATGCTGGTTTGATCCCTGGTTCAGGAAGATCTCCTGGAGGAGGGCATGGCAACCCACTCCAGTATTCTTGCCTGGAGAATCCCACGGACAGAGGAGTCTGGCAGGTGACATTCCAAGAGTTGCACAGAGTTGGACTGAAGCAACTTAGGATGCACCTACAGCCCCTAGCCATCCCATCATATTTTGATAATGTTTTTAGGGAGCTTTCTCTACTAACAGGACATTGAAATGTGACTAGGGGCTCCTGCAATAACTTAAAATGGTGATTAACCCCTTTCACATGTTTGGCCAGGTAACCTCTTTGCTCAAATCCAACAAAACCACAGAGCCTACAGAAAGACATGTATGAACTAACAAAATGTTTAGTGTATACAGGACCTGTAAGGCTTTGCCCTTACTCTCTGACCAGTCTACCCAGAAACCTTAGTAAGCTCCCTACTTTTATGCCTGGCATAGGAATGGGAAAACTGAGGCGCAGAGAACTGGGGAGATACTTGCTATGATTTTTCCAGTAGTCATGTGTGGATGTGAGAGTTGGACTATAAAGAAAGCCGAGCAGCCAAGAATTGATGCTTTTGAGCTGTGGTGTTGGAGAAGACTCTTGAGAGTCCCTTGGATAGCAAGGAGATCCAACCAGTCTGTCCTAAAGGAAATCAGTCCTGAATATTCATTGGAAGGAGTGATGCTGAAGCTGAAATTCCAATACTTTGGCCACCTGATGCAAAGAACTGACTCATTGGAAAAGACCCTGATGCTGGGAAAGATTGAGGGCAGGAGGAGAAGGGGACGACAGAGGATGAGATGGTTGGATGGCATCACCAACTCAATGGACATGAGTTTGAGCAAGCTTCGGGAGTTGGTGATGGACAGGGAAGCCTGGTGAGCTGCAGTCCATGGGGTCACAAAATTGGACATGACTGAGTGACTGAACTGACTGACTTGCCCAAAGTCACATTACTAGCAAGTAGTGGTCAAGACCTGAACCCACATCCCTTGGATTCCAAAGCCAGTGTTCTTCATATCACATGAAATCCACACCTCTTTGTTTCCATGTTCACAGAGCTGCTCCAGCTTTTTGTTTCCACAATTGATCAGCTATTTCAACCACTGGATCCTAAAACAGCTTGGATGTATAGTCTGATGCTAGCTTTTGAGAAAATGATGCCATGGTGCCTCAGACCCCAGGAGCGATGTTGTCACGGTACTGCTGCCTGTGGGAAGCAGGCAGCTTCTGCAAGTTCATTAGACACCCCTAATTGCTGTGAATACATTCAGGAGGTATAGTAAATGCAACTTAATTGAGAACTAATTAACTTGTTATAGTTATCTCGTTACATGCCAATTAAATGTCTAAATATTCTTTTCTTCTCAGATAAAGGAATATAAAAAAGGAAAATCAGGGGTGAAACTGGATCCCCATTCAGGTACCAGGTCAGCAACAGCGGCCTTGGTCCTGTACAAGGAGTCAAGCTCATTAACACTATGTTAAAGGAAGATGTTCAAAGGCAGTGGGCAGATCCTGACTTTCAGAAGAATTCTCCATTAAATCTGCTGTGAAATGGGATTTAGCCTCAAAGGCTCCAAGAGACAGGACCCGGCAAGGGCTGTTTCTCCCACCTGGCTTCTCTCTAGCTGTTTAAGGTTTGGGTTTCTTATCCCTTTGTTTGCTGACAATCTGCCCTTTTCTGTGAAAGGCCAAGGGGACTGTCCACATAACCATGTGCAGCTATCAAGAGCAGACTGCCAGGGCAGCGCTCGGCTGCAGCCCAGCTCTTGTGTTATCACTCGCTCTTAATCTGTTCTCAGCCACAATGTTGTTTAACCCTCTCCTCTGCTGAGTTTCCAGAAGCTCAGAGTGTCCCCAGCCATGGGGGAGATAAGGGGTGCCTCTCTCAAGGAGCAGGAATGAAGGCAAAGCTGAAATAATAGATCCGTTCACGGCCCTTTACTTTCAGCCCTGATGTTTCTTATTCAATTATGTCTGTTTAAATCACCAAGGAAAGCGAATCCTGTTTATTTCCATCAGAAACTCAAATCAATACCCAGTCCTGGCAAACAAGGGAGTTGGGTCCCCTTCTCACTGATTCATAGCTGTTAGAACTTATGGGCCACCTTGCTGACAATGGTTGGTATTGCACAAGGAAAAGACATACCTGGCTTTCCATCTTAATGGAAGGCAGGCATGACTGCTTGGAAAAACACTCTGGTTGACTCTCTCAACCTCTCCAGTTTGAGTACCCTCCCAGGTCTTTCTGGCTTCCTGTCTCACTGAAGCCAAACCCAACCACATTGTTCCTGGGACTTTAACATTCTTCTTTTGTCATAGACACTGATTATCCTCTATTCTGGAAGCTGATGGTGCTAACAAAACTCTCAGCATCCCAGAGAGAAGTCAGAATGCTGAGGCCCATTCTCTAAGGGGAGCTATTTATGTGGTCTGCCCCCAGGCTGGACATCCAAACCCCTCTGTCCAGGTAGGTTTCTATAAAGAACCCACTGAGATTCCTTTGTCTGACCTTCGTGAAGACAGCAAAAGAATGGATGGAAAACTATGAGCCCACCTTGTAGAAAGAAAAATGATAAAGCACCTACTATACAGTCAGCATACAGCAAACTAAAGACACACAGTGAGATTCTGATGGTTGTTGTTTAGGCACTAAGTTGTATCTGTCTCTTTTGTGACCTCATGGACTGCAGCCCGCCAGGCTCCTCTGTACCATGGGATTTCCCAGGCAAGAATACTGGAGTGGGTAGCCATTCCCTTCTCCAGGGGATCTTCCCAAACCAGGGATGGAACCTGTGTCTCCTGCATTGACAGGTGGATTCTTGACTACTGAGCCTCCAGGGAAGCCTGAGATTCTGATAAGCGTTTACACTTTCTTCTCCCTACAAAACGGGTGCAACCCCTCTTACCATCCTTAAGAAGCCTGCCTGTCCTCTAATTTATCTGGGTGTTTTGAAGTTTATTTTACCACCTAGGTTTGGCTAATTTGTTTCTGCCGAGTCTTCCTGTCTCACTTCAGTCTGTGCTGGGCCATGGCTTCTTTGTATGAAGCCCTTGCTTGCTTCTATTTGCAGAAAACATTCAATCTCTGCTTATGCATTTGTTCAAAGTTCACTTTAAGTACAGAGTATTTATCAGCTGGATTGCTCTGTAAAGCGCCTGCCGCCGGTTACTCATTTCGGGGAATGGCTTCCCTTCCCATTTCGCACCACCCTGCAGCTTTCTGTGTGTGTTGCTCTCATTGGAGCACTCCCTTTTCCTTAGCCAGCTGCCTCTGTACTCAGCCAGCAACCTGATGACTGGGAGCATATTTCAAACCTCCTACTCCTTGGGGTGGGGAAGGCAACAACCAGTTTGGGATTGACATTTAAAAGAGCTCTTGTATTGCTGAAGACATGGTTACTATGTTAAAATTTCCTAGAAAATCAGCATCCTGATGAGGGGAAGGGGTGGTGGTGGGGGTAGTTAACCAAAGCTTCAGAGGATGGAGGTAGGGGTGGGGACTACGATGTGGGTGGTTTCTGCCAGAGGTTGTCTCTCTCATCCCCAGCTGCCCTTTGGAGGCCCCTGGGGAGCGCTTGAAATTCTGACACCTCTGTCCCATCCCAGAGATTCTGATTGAATTACTGGGGAGGACGGAGCCTGAATCAAGGTTGTTTCCCAGATATGACTGAGTACTGAGCTAGGCTAGAGGTTGGAGCCCAATCAGAGGCTGCAAGAAAAACTGAGCTTCCCATTCAGGGGAGAGCAATCTCAACTTCAAGTCCAAGGGACCTGATTGGCATCCAGACTGGAAAGCCAAGAGTTCAAAGTGAGGCACAATGCGGGGAAGGGATAGTTAGGGAGTCTGGAATTGATATGTACACACTGCTGTATTTAAAATGGATAACCACAGGGCCCCCTCCCAGACGAATTAAATAAAAGACTTCTGGGGTGGAGTATGGGAAAGGCAACGCCTCTAAAACCTGCACTTAGAGCTGGGACACTTCCTTCAACAGGATATCAGGTCCTCCCCAGCAGGGTGTGCAGAAGTTACAGCCCTCCATGTTTGGAATAAAACCTGAGAAATAGCTCCATGGCAATAGGATAATCAATTAATAATAGAGAAAATAACAAAAACAAAGCAAAGTACGTTATTTGTTCACATCAAGCCTTCATATATTTGGACTCAGTTATCATGTTCTGTGAGCTTTCCTGGTGGCTCAGTGGTAAACAGTCCACCTGCCAATCCAGGAGACATGGGTTCGATCCCTGGATTTGGAAGGTCCCCTGGAGAAGAAAAGAGCAACCCATCCCAGTATTCTTGCCAGGAAATCCCACAGGCAGAGAAGCCTGGCGGTCTACCGTCGTGGGGTCACAAAGAGTTGGACACGACTTCACGACTAAACAACAGCAACATCGTCATGTTCTGCATGGCCAGTTCCCTCGCCTCTGAGCATCGCGCTGACCCGCGCCCACGTGCCTGGCTGTCACCTCCCCTCGCCATCTGGTTTCACTCTTTGAACACATTCTGGATATTTTAGATGTAATCCTTAAATCTGCCCCCCCGCCCCGAGAATATCCCTCAGTGCTCCCGCTGTGGCCGTGAGAGGAATAAAAGCCAATCCCTTGTCCTTGAGACCACATTCCTGTTAACTCAGCCAAAGTGGAACCGCCAGGGAGGAAACAGCACCCGCTCTGCCCACCCAGATCAGGCACAGAGACCCTGGCTCAATGTTAGGACCAACTCCTCAGCCCTCCCTTTGGGGTCTGGTCCCAGCTCTGCCTCCGACTCCCTGAGTTTCCTTGAATAAATCACTTCTTTCCGTCCCAGTTCGCTCATCTAGGAGAGGGATTCTAGGAACAGCCACACCCTTTCTGCTCTGCCCTTGGTGAATCAGGGATTACGCAGGCCTAAGAGTGGTCCCAGAGGAGTGCTGCTGTAGTCAGGGGCCTTGAAGGAAGCCTAGACATTTACCTGGAGTTATTTCTCAGCAGTGTGCTTGTGAAATGCTCTGGTGAAGACTTGTGAAGTTCTAGAAAAAGTAGTCGTTTGGTTGCAGCTAAGGCACTAACTCCATCCTCCCATATGTTTTCCATGGACTGGGCTCCCAGTAAGGAAGCCTCCAGTAAGGAAGAGCTTTAACACAGCCAGGAGTGGAATCATCCAGGATGCAGTTAATTAGCTTTGTGCCCACCTGTCATGGCATCCGGGGAGCCCACGTGCCTCACTCCCTTTGGCAGTAAAACTCTGCCTTCGTAGGTATTTCTCACAGCTCCCTGGGCTTCCCAGGTGGTGTTAGTGGTAAAGAACCTGCCTGCAATGCAGGAGACGTAAGAGACAGGGGTTCAATCCCTGGGTCAGAAAGATCCCCTGGAGGAGGGCTTGGCCACCCATTCCCGTAGTCTTGCCTGGAGAATCCATGGACAGAGGAGCCTGTTAGGCTAGTCCAGAGGTCACAAAGAGTCAGACACGAGTGAAGTGACTTAGCATGCACGCACTCACTGCTCCCTGCCTTCCTCATCTCCCTGCACCTGAATACTTGGGATGGTGACATGGAGATCTTGCATCCCACTGCCCTTTCCCTAGTAGGATCCCTTTGCCAGGATGCCTCCCTCTCTGGGCTTGTCTCTTTCTCTCTCCCCTCCCTTTACCATATGGTCATTATAGCAGACTCCTGGACATTCCCAAACATACCGACTTCTCTCCCTTTTTCCAGCCTGGACTCCTGGGGCCACCACCACACCCTCAGGACAGATGTCTGCCTCACCAGTATCTAATCCCCACGCCCTGGGTTCTTTCTCTGATTGATGTCAGCACCATGCCCCCGTCTCCAAGCCTGGGTTTAGGGCAATCTCAGCCCCCTTTCAACAGAATCTATGCATCGCTCTCCCCTGACAAAAATAGGAGAAGAAATCCAGAAGATTTATTTCCTTCATACTCCAGGTTAAAAAATTGGAACAGCACAGTATGTGTATGCACCACGGGGCTCAGTTTAGACAAACTTACTGATTTAGGAGACTTATTTTCTCTTAAGGAGCTGTACAGTGGGTTAAAAAGTGTATGATCATAACTTTTGCATTCATTAGCATCGTTTCTATGCTGCCAAATGCATAATCCTGACTCCCAGTTCCCACTGAACCTATAAGCAAGAGGATTTATTTTATTGTTTCATTTTATTCATTGCTTTTTCTTCCCTCTCAGTACTTCCCTAGGGCTGTATCATGGGCAAAATTTCACCTGTGATCCGGTTACAGAGCTGGGAGCTGGGAATCAAGGTCTCAGTCTCTGGTTGGCTGGTACCTACACTTGGGTAGGATGATGTTTTTCGGGAGGGTTGTGGCCCCAGCCAAAATGATACTGGCCAGGACAAAGGAAGCCTGCTTTCTAGAAAAAGTCACACCTCTGACGCCAGTGTCTAAACCTTAGCCCCAAGGTATTGGGGCCTCCTCCTTAATATTTTGATAGAAATTGAAATGAAAATTTAAAACTCTTGTTCCTTGGAAGGAAAGATATGACAAACCTAGACAATGTATTCCAAAGCAGAGACATCACCTTGCTGACAAAGGTATGTATAGCAAAGCTATGATTTTTCCAGTAGTCATGTACAGATGTGAGAGTTGGTCCATAAAGAAGGCTGAATGCCAAAAAATTGATGCTTTCAAATTGTGATGCTGGAAAAGACTCTTGATAGCCCCTTAGATTGCAAGGAGATCAAACCAGTCAATCCTAAAAGAAATCAGCCCTGAATATTCATTGGAAGGGCTGATGCTGATGCTCCAATAGGTTGACCACCTGAGGAGAAGAACTGACTCATTGGAAAAGACCCTGACGCTGGGAAAGATTGAAGACAAAAGGAGAAAGGGATGGCAGAGGATGAGATGGTTAGATAGCATCACCAGCTCAATGGACATGAATCTGAGCAAACTCCAGGGCAATAGTGGAGTACAGAGGAGCCTGACGTGCTGCAGTCCATAGCATTGCAAAGAGTTGGACACAACTTAGCAATTGAACAATAATAATAACAAATTTGCCCGGTAGCTTGACGACGTGTTTTTCTTTTAAGATGACCATCCCCGAATTCATAACTAGTGCCCATCATGAGTAGGCAGTTCACAGAAGCAGCGTACAAAAAGATATTCATTCTCACATACAATGAAAGAATCTGCACTTAAAACAGCAAAATAAAAGTTTTCACCTAGCAGTTGGCAAAGATCCACAAGTCTGATGCAACGCTGTATTAGCAGGTGTGGAGAACGTTTCGATGGGAGAGTAGACTTGCATAGCTTTTGGCAATACCACCGCAAGGTAAAGTGTGTATGATCCTTGCTTTAGCAGTTCTGCTCCTAGGACTCTTGTCAGAACCGCAGTGGCCCATGGAAACATTTCTGGAGAAAATCCCATTCTTATGCAGACTCGACTCACTAGATTCACCTCAAGTGTGGAGAAAAGGGAGCCTTCCTACACTGTTGTTGAGAATGCAAATTGGTACAGCCACTGTGGAAAACAGTATGGAAGTTCCTTAAAAAAACTAAATATAGAGTTACCATATGATCCCACAATCCCACTTCTGAGCATGTATCTGAAAAAGGTGAAACCTCTTATTTGAAAAGATACAACTACCCCAATGTTTATAGCAGCGTTATTTACAATTGCCAGGATGTGGAAGCAAACCAAGTGGCCATCAACAAATGAACTGATAAAGATATAGATAGATAGATACAATGAAATATGTATATATAGTATACAGGGAAATACTACTCAACATGCCATTTGCAGCAACATGGAATGGACCTCAAGATTACCATATGAAGTAAGACAGAGAAAGACAGAGATTGTATCTCCTATATGTGAATCTAAAAAATAATGTAAATGACATTATTTACAAAACAGAAACAGATTCACAGATGCAGAAAACAAACTGGTGGTTACCAAAAGGAGAAAGGGGAGAGGAGGGATAAATTAAGAGTTTGAGATTAACAGGTACATACATATATAAGATGTATATAACAGGTACATATATACATATATATAAAGGAGAAAAACAATAAGGATTTACTGTATAGCACAGGGAACTATATTCGTATCTTATAACAACCTATAATGGAAACGACCAACACAATATTATAAATTAAATATAATTCAGTGAAAAATGAAAATTTAACCTCAGATCTGAAAACGCACCCTAAGCAGGCTTGACAATTCAACCACTCTTTCCTAGTGCAATGATTGCATCGTACAGGTCCCTCACTTCTTAAACCTCTAAATTCTTTCAGCTGGAGCCCTTTCTTCTCTCTTCATGGAGAAAGAGATGCAGATACAAACTGTTTCCCCAATTAAGAAACTATGATAGGTCTACCATGGGTGGAGCGAGGAAGACAACATAGGCCCTGGCAGCAGTCAGCCTCAGAGGAAAATGGGCTCAAATGCCACACATCAGCATAAGACCTTGGTCAGCATAGTGAAAGTGAAGCCGCTCAGTCGTGTCCGATGCTTTGCAAGCCGTGGGCTGTAGCCCACCAACCTCCTCCGTCCGTGGGATTCTCCAGGCAAGAGTACTGGAGTGGGTTGCCATTTCCCTCCAAAGTTCAGGGTCTTCATCTTCATAACCAAGATCACGGCCATGGCCACGGAGGAGAGAGAGGAATCAGTAATAACTCCCAGGTATTTGGCCTAAGCAATAGTACAGATGGTGGTACCATTAACTCAGGTAGCGAAGTTCAATGGTCCAAAGGTCAAAGGTTCTCCAAATGGGCCGCTGGACCAGCAGCATGAGCATCATCTCACTCCCACCCCCGACCTACTGAATCAGAAAGACCGAATAGCTAGCTAGTGGGAAGCTGCTGTATGTCACAGGGAGCTCAACTCCGCGCCCTGTGATGACCTAGACGGGGGAGATGGGGTGAGAGGAGGCTCAAGAGGAAGGGATGATTCACTGCTGTACAGCAGAAACTAAGGCAACATTGTAAAGCAATCGTACTCCAATAATTCTTTTTTAATCTTAATTAAAAAAAAAAAAAAAAAACTCTGTGATGGACCCACAAGTCTATTTTAACAAGATGTCCAGGTATTTCTGATGCATGTTAGTGTGTGAGGGCTGGTGATTCGGAGAACATACCAAAAATGAAAAAATGTAAGGTATAAGCAGAAAAGGATTTAAGGTGGTTGGTACTTACAAAACCCTTGAAAGGGAGAAGGAACACAGATCAGGGAAGGGTGGTGTCCCTGGTAGCTTGGTTTACCTCCAGCTTACAGAGAGCCAGGAAGCTGTGGAAGTTCAGGAAACCTCTTACAATCGTTTTAACTTCAGAAGTAGATGATTCATAGGAAAATGCTGGAGGCCACTGCAAAAACCTTTCATTTGCTAAAGTCCATGAGGAACAATTATTTGGTTTCTGCTTCTCCTCTTTCCTCCAAATCTCATACGAAGGCTTCCTGTTGGCGGAATCTAAACTGGAAACCCATTATCAGGGATTCGGGCAGATGGAGCTGCCAGATTCCCAGCCCCTGTGATGGGAGCAAAGCAAAAAGGAGAGGAAGATGTTGGGTTCCTCAGCAAGGTGGGGTAAAATAAGAATCTGTTGTAGATGCTGATGAGCCATCCAAAACTGGAGGCCATTGGTGAGGATGCTGAGAGTCACTTTAGCAGAATGGTGGGGCAGAGCATTTTGGGGAACTGGATGAAGAGAGAGAAAGCATAAAAGTAACGGAGACAGAGAATCGACAGCCCAGTCAAGGACATTTGCTATGAAAAGGGACAGAGAAATGGGCCACCAGCTTCTTGATTATTTACAGAAAGAAACTGAATTTCAGAGAGTTTATATGATTTGACCAAAGTCTCATACAGATGAGTGGTATTTAAACCTTGACCTCTGATGCTGACTGTCACTAAATCTTATGTTATTTTCCCTCGCCCAGACAGATCCTCCAATTTCTCAGGTTTTTTCCTCTGGGTTTGTTTTCCCATAGTTGCTGGAAAGAAACTAAATTCCCTACTTACTCATCAAAGCCTCTTGTCAGGACGTAACTTTTCTCATTAGAAAAGAAATCTTATTAGACAGAAGCAGGGATGAGGCCCCAGGCAGGTCTTCGCATCTTCAAAAGCAAAGGACTTCTACTAACTCACTCCCACAAGCACTTTCACAGATAGAGAACCTTCAAAGAGATAACGAGGAGAGGAAAGATAGACACTCCCTCCCTTTGATTGTTTCAGGTTAATAAATCAGTATTTGTGCAAATGGATTGACTCTAATGGCCACATGCATCTAAGCCAGACTCAGATAAAAAGAAGTCCCCAAATGAGTATACGTGGGAAAGTTAAAGCCAGACTGGGTTGAGGTTATGGTCTACCTGTCACTCACAGTCTTCCCAAGGACATTCGATGGTATTACTTCCCAGGGACATTCGATGGTATTACTTCCCAAGGCCTGGGCCATCCGGATGGCTGTGAAATCTGAATTCATTCTGTGTGGATGCCAATTGCCCTTTATGTAGACCCAAGAGAGTCCAAGCGCCAGTGGTGGGTTCCACGAAGGTGTTAAAATTATCAACTGATCAACTGAATTTACCCCTTTCTAAGTAGATGTTTGGAATCGTGATCATATATACTACACTACACCCTAGAAATTATACATTACACCCTAGAAATTATAATCAAATTGGTCAAAAAAATAAACTAGGAAAAGCTGATGTAAATGGAATCTCATCTTGAAATAAAAAATAAATGTTTTATTTTCTTTTTTATTAATTTAGTTAGAAAAATAATACATGAACGTTGTAGGGGAATAAAATGAGGAATTACATTTTACCAGTGAGGTGGACACGGACGCTGGAGAAAGGGATTAAAAGTCCCAGAGAAGATTTAAGTCCAGAAGTTTCAACACGTGTTTCAAGGAAGTCTCAGAAAAGATACCATCTTCTAATGTCAGTGGTTGGAGAGCACCAGCACCACTAACAAGTTCAGGGGTGGCTCTCTCCCGTAAGCCAGGGCTGGCGGTGGAGAGGCTGACACAGAGCTAGGCACAACTGAGGGCAATGGGGATAAGGGGGCCCTGGGAAATAAAACCAGGTAGACACAGCTATTGCAATGATGACAGGGCTATTGTGATGACGACAGGGCTATTGTGATAGGAATGGCATCCAAGGGGGCTAGACTCACAAAACATTCCTGTTATGCAGACCACAGAACGGAATGTCACTAGAGGTGAGATAAATGGGCATCCAGCAATGGTCACTTCAGGCGTGCACCATCAGAGGAAAGCAAGGACAGATGAGCAGGAGCTGAAGGCAGTCACCCCAATAAAACAGCACACCCGCTTACCTGTAAGCTTGGTTTGAGCCAGTTTTCAGACTCAGACCAATCAACTGAAGAAGCGGTTTGCCTCCTCCTCCTCTCCTTCAGGAGGAAGGAGCCAGCACCACCATGGCAAATGCACACAGTAATGACTCCCACAGTCCTTTCTCAAAGGGACCTACGCCATTCGCTTGGGTAGCTGTACACCAAGGGAAGGGGGACAGTCAAACATCTGGGTGACTGCTGGACACAAATCTGAGCTAACACTGATCTCGGAAACCTAAAGCATCATGACCCTCCCTCTCTGTTAGAGTGGAGGGTACGCGTGTTAGTTGCTCAGTTGTGTCCTACTCTTAGCAACCACATGGACTGTAGCCCACCAGGCTCCTCTGTCCATGGAATTCTCCAGGCAAGAACACCAGAGTGGGTAGCCATTCCCTTCTCCAGGGGATCTATCCTGACTCAGGGGTCAAGCCTGGCTCTCCTGAATTGCAGGCAGATTCTTTACCATCTGAGCCACCAGGGAAGCCCAGAGGGGACATGGGGTCATGTAAGAAGTGGAGTCCTGGCCAAGATCTGGCTTACACTGGACCCACTGCATCCATGGACCCACTTAGTGGTCACTTCTGGAGCTCCAAATGTATATTTGGGATTAATGTACTTGGTAGTTGGTGCAACCCCCATACGGGAATCTTGACCAGTGGGGTGGGAACTATCATAATGGGGAAGGCCAAGTGGAAGCCTTAGAACTGTATCCCTGTTTGGAGATGATTCTCCATAATTATGGCATTTCTGCTCCTCTTCTGAGCCAAGCACCCTGCAAGACTGTTTCTATATCAGACAATCTTAGTAACTAGAAATAGTGTCTCCAACATAGAGACCCTCAGTCATATTTCAGGATGATAAAATCTCTCTCCTCCCAGAAGATTTTATTACCTTCTAGAATAATAAGCTTAATCCTTCTCTGAAGAGGAAGATGGATGTGTTAGCCAGCAGCCTCATATAGGACTTAGGGTCTCCTAAGCTCAGTGTTTAAGCATTCTTTGGCATTGCCTTTCTTTGGGATTGGAATGAAAACTGACTTTTCCAGTCTTGTGGCCACTGCTGAGTTTTCCAAATCTGCTGGCCTATTGAGTGCAGCACTTTCACAGAATCATCTTTCAGGATTTGAAACAGCTCAACTGGAATTCCATCACCTCCACTAGCTTTGTTCATAGTGATGCTTTCTAAGGCCCACTTGACTTCACATTCCAGGATGTCTGGCTCTAGGTGAGTGATCAGTCATGTATGGATATGAGAGTTGGACTGTGAAGAAAGCTGAGCGCTGAAGAATTGATGCTTTTAAACTGTGGTGTTGGAGAAGACTCTTGAGAGTCCCTTGGACTGCAAGGAGATCCAAGCAGTCCATCCTAAAGGAGATCAGTCCTGGGTGTTCTTTGGAAGGAATGATGCTAAAGCTGAAACTCCAGTACTTTGGCCACCTCATGCGAACAGTTGACTCATTAGAAAAGACTCTGATGCTGGGAGGAACTGGGGGCAGGAGGAGAAGGGGACAGAGGATGAGATGGCTGGATGGCATCACTGACTCGATGGACGTGAGTTTGAGTGAACTCCGGGAGTTGGTGATGGACAGGGAGGCCTGGCGTGCTGCGATTCATGCGGTCACAAAGAGTCAGACATGCCTGAGCGACTGAGCTGGACTGAAGCTCAGTGTTCATTGCCTATGACATAGATATGTGTGTGTAGCATCCACCAAGTCCACTCCTCATCACCCCATGGAGCTTAAGAATCCATGCAAACATTTTGTGCTATGACTTATAAATAGACTGTCTAAATACATTTTGCCCCATTGTCCTCTTACCAATCAAATGTATGGACATGCAGAACAGAAACCTTATTAATTTGTTGCTTGGCCTGACACCCCCTCCCCCAGCTAAACAAGAGAACAAATCAAAAACATCCTGAAAAGGATGGCAAGAATCGCTGCTACTCTTGAAGACCTAAAGCAGGAGTTGGTAAATTACAGCACACACGCCAGATCTGGCCCACCAGTCTAAATAAAGTTTTATTGAAATACAGCCGCTCATTTGTTCACATATTGTCGATGGCTGTCTTTGTACTACAGCAGCATAGTTGAGCAGTTATAACAGGGAATGTATGGCTACAAAGCCTAAAATATTTACTATTTGGCCTTTTGCAGGAAAGGTTTGTTGACTCCTGATCTAAAGATGTCAGAGTATGCAATCTCCATAAATGACTCAGTCTGGCCCCTGGAAGAAACCAGATGGATCCTGAAGCATGACAATAAACCACCACAAACTCAACCAAGCAGTAGCCCCAGTTGCAGCTGTCATGCCAGAGGCATTGATTTTGTTAGTGGAAATTAACATGGCCTCAGGCACATGATATGTGGCCATTGATTTGATAAAAGAATTCCTTTATACTCCTACCAGAAAAGAGGATCTGAAACAGTTTGCACTCACATGGAACAGGCAATAATATGCATTCACAGCTTCCTCTCAGGGATGTATGAACCTACCCCCTAACACACAAAAGAGAACGTCCCATAGACCAGCACATTCAATCTTCCCTTGGCATTGATGATAAGTTGGGTTAGATAAAGAATTGGCTAGCAGAGTGGATGCTTTGGTATGACACATATGCTCCTGAGGGTGAAAGGGAAAATCAGAGTTTGCCATATCGATACAAGTGTTAGGGGTACAGTGGTCAGGGGCATGCCAAGACATCTCCTCCCAAGCAAAAGGTAAACAACTGCATCTTATACCTCCCGCCATGGAGAAGGAAGGAAGCCCAGAGCTTGACAAAACACTGGTAGATTTTGTCAAGTTCCGGAAGCATCGTGTTCCATACTTTGCAGTAGTATTCTAGCTCATAGACTGGATGAAATGAAGTACTGTGTATCTTGAGTAGAGACAGCCATGAAGGAGTTTGCAGCAAGTCCAGGGTGCAGAGCAAGCAGCCTTGCCTCTTGTGCTGTATGACCCAGCAGAACCTATGTTATTGACTTGATGCTGGTGGTAGGCAAAGATGCTGTGTGAAGCAAATGGTAAAGAACAGGGCAATCACCACAAGGCCACAGCATCTGCAGTGGAGAAGGATAGACCTTTAGAAAACAGCCTCTAGTAGAGACGGAGCACCATGGAGCACCACGTGACCATGAATCCAGAATGTTCCATGATGGTCTTAGCCTGTCATCATGCCCTCAAGTTGGGCTGGCCCAGCAGCAGCCCGACAAAAATGAGTGGGATGAGACTGAACAGCATTTGGTCCAGAGAATGCAAGCAGGCTGCATGAACAGATAGCCTAGGTCCTCATGAATTCACTCTCAGCTCATCCTGTACAGCAGCCAGTATGACCAGCTGGAGGAAAAACCCGAGCTTGGTTTACAGATGGGTCAGTGTAACAGGCTGAATATGTATGTCCCCGCAGTTTCATACATTGAAGTGCCCGCCCTCAGTGTGAGGATATTAGGAGAAGGGCCTTTGGGAGGTGATGAGGTTTAGATTGGGTTCCCTGGTGTTTCAAACAGTAAAGAATCTGCCTGCAATGCAGGAGACCCTGGTTTGATCCCTGGATCAGGAAGATCCCTTGGAGAAGGAGATAGCAACCCACTCCAGTGTTCTTGCCTGGAGAATCACATGGACAGAGGAGTCTAGTAAGCTACAGTCCATGGGGTAGCAATGTTCATCTGCTGGCCCCAGAGACCACACTGAGTGCTGATATAATAACATACCTCAAAAACTACAACTGGCAGCTCAATCCTTCCATCCTGAAGAGCTAGAAATTCCTTGTAAGAAGAATAGACATATTCCATTTATGGGTTTGCCTTTCCTACCCATAACTGAAGCTATGGCCTCTGTCTATCCAAGGACCTAATATATTTGAGTCCCACCAACTTAATATGTCCCACCAACATGGACCTTACAGAACATTGCTGTCATAGGGAACACATGAGTCATTGTTATTGCCACTCAGTCTTGTCCAACTCTTTGCAACCCCGTGGACTGTAGCCCACCAGGCTCCTCTGTCCATGGGATTTCCAAGGCAAGAATACTGGGGTGGAATGTTATTTCCTTCTCCAAGGGGTCTTCCCAATCCAGGGATCAACCCATGTCTCTTGCATTGCAGGCAGATTCTTTACCATCTGAACCACCAGGAAAGCCGTCATAGGAAACACATTCTGGAGCCAAGGAAGTATAGAAGTTGGCCCACATGGAACCACTTGGACATATCACATATGAAACCCCCTCAGAAGCTGCCAGCCTCACAGAGCAATGGAAGAGCTTTCTGAAGGCTCTGTTGAAGCACCAACTTGAATGCAATACTCCATGAGGATGGGTGCTACCCTGCAGGATGCAGTGACCCCATCGAGTTAAAGACCTTTGTATAGTATTGTCTGCCAAGTAGGAGTACAGCATGGGTCTAGGATCCAAGAGGTAGAAACAGGAATGGCCATATTTAACACCCCTCCCAGTGTCCCAGGGAAGAACACTGTGCTTCTCATCTCTCCAAAGCTACAGGTCCTGTTTGCCAATGGGGGTACACTATTGCCAGAACCAAGCAAGAGTCCCAATAAATTAGAAGCTATGGCTGCTACCCAGTCTTGTCAAACTCTTTGGGTCCAGGGGCCAACGGGGGAAGCGAGGAATCTGGATCTAGACAGCGGTACTTGTCCCTGAAACCCAGAAGGCAGAGCTCCAGGTCTGTCTTTCAGTCCCTCCCAGCCAACTGTGAAGGTAAATGAATAAATGCAGCATCCCTGGGTATTTGAGCAACTGAGCCCCTGAGACAGCAGGAGTGTTAGCAGAGGGTGAGAGGAATCTAGGCGGGGTGGTGGTGCAGAGAACACGGAGCCCCCGGTGGGGACCCAAGACCAGCCGCTGTTGGTTGCTTCTCCTCTCGCTCTCCTAAGTTTCCCCCAGGAAGGGAGGAGCTCACAGGAATCTTGGGGAAGCTGCTGGAGAATGCGAATGAAGAAGTGGCTCTGAGTGGCGCGAATAGCCGACTGCAGACACAGACGCCCACCGTGACGGCTGTGGAAGAAAGTCCTGCTCCCGCGGGGCTGCCAGTGGGCAGCTCCCGGCTGTCAGCACCGCAGGGTCGGCCTCAGCTGCAGGGTGACCTCGCCTGACGGCCTGCCCTTCCTAGGCTAACACATCCGACTGCCCACTGTGGGGAAGATAAATCTGGCCTTCTCCACCTAGTGGGGGTGACTCTGATGGGCAAGCGTTCCCTGCGTGGTTGGCCAAGCTTTGGGGAGGTCCCCATAGCAACCCCCCTCAGCCCAGCTTTGCTTTCCTTCCGTCTTCTCTGCTGCGGTCCGTGCAGGATGAGCTGCTCAAGAGGCCGGGAAGGAGGGTGTGCTATCCGGGGTGGGAGGTGTGGTCTGCAGGCTGTCTCTCCTTGCTGGCTTCTCCCAGATTTGCGGGGAGAATCAGAGGTCATGGCCTTCTTGGAGCAGCCTTCGTTCAGTGGCTGAGCAACAGCACTACAGAGGTAGCCCTCCACAGAAGCTGCTCCACATTACCCTCCTATGAACAGTATTAATTTCCTGTATTTAGTATCAGTTAAGTGAGAAGGCGCTGACCCCTCCTCATTACATTGCACACATTCTGGGTTCTTTTCCAAACAACGATCTGAGTTTCACGTGGCTCCAGTTCTTAGCACAACCATTCTGACCCCATTCAAGACACATCTGATAGAAAATACTGGCTGCAAAGTTCCCCTCTGGGTGGATGAGTCTTTATCAGACCTGCACAGTCGTTCACTGTCTCTTTCTACGCAGTCCCTCTCCTCCCTCTCTCTTCATGGGTGTTGACCCCTAACAAATACCTTGTAACCTAAGCTCTGTTTTAGTGCCTGCCCCTTGAGAACACAAATCGCAACAAAGAGGAGGGAAATTAAGTGAATTAAAGTCACCCCAAGTCACACCCCCAGCATAAATAGAGACATAATGGTTCTGCCATAAGTATATGAAATCAGCCAAGTACCCTGTAAACTGTTAAGTCTCCCTTCTGTTTATTCAATGACAGTGTCAAAATCTCACATTTTTTCATCAGAATATAAAAAGTCAGTGTCACATCTAAGTGATTTGCAGCCCCCAAACATGTTAAGAATGCTATCTTTGTTATATTATGAAACATTTTTAATTAATCTCCATTCAGCAGACTTCAGTTAACTAAAGGCCTCTATTCCTCTCTGTAAGTCATATGGCTGTGCGAAAGTCCTGCTCCTCCTGGTGGGCCTGCATACTTTCGTTCTCATGGACCATCAGCTCACCCTAGAGAACAGGTGTCCCGTAATACAGGGGTCCCCAGTCTCTGGGATCTACCACCTGATGATCTGAGGTGGAGCTGATGTAATAATAATAGAAATAAAATGCCCAATAAATGAGATGCACTTGAATCATCCTGAAACCATCCCCTCCTTAGAAAACCTGTCTTCCACAAAAGGTTGGGGACCGCCGCTAACCTGACTTCCATTATGTCACTAAATTGCCTTCCACAGAAGTTGCTCCAAATTACCCTCCTGTGAACAGTATATGGAATTAATTCCCTGTATTTAGTATCTGTTATGTGAGAAGGTACTGACCCTTCCTCAATAAACTGCACACATTCTGGGTTATTTTCCAAACAACGATCTGAGTTTCACGTGGCTCCAGTTCTTAGATGACCCTGGAGTCATGCACAGATCATATGTGTGTGAATCCAACTAGATGTTAAAACAACAGGCATGTTGAGGTTTGACAGAAAACAGCAAAATTCTGTAAAGCAACTATCCTTCAGTAAAAAATTAATTACTTAAAACAACAACAGCAGGCACTGGTAGAGCCTGTTGAGAGCTGAAAAGTCTGTGGCCCACTAAGGGCCTTTAGACTTTAAACACTTTTCTTCTGGCCCAAGAAAATATTTTTGTGACTCAGATTAAACATGGGCTGTGAGTTTATGATCCATGGTTTATACTTGAAAGATACTTGTTGAAAAATAATTATTGCCTCTGAACATGAAAAGAAGCATTCCCTAAGCAAAGCCAACTGCCTCATACAGCTGGCCCTACAGTCTTTACTCCAAAAATGTCAGATGAAATGGGATGGCAAGAACTCCAAGATGGACAAAGGGCTCCAAAATTAATAAGCATTCTCTTCTTGGGAAGCAAAGTAGGTGTCATATAAAGACATAAGTGAATGAGCAAACGGTGACTGCTTTTCTGCGCTCCCTTCCTCCTTACCTTCTACAGGCGTGGAGCTCTCTCACTTTCAGAGCCTGGGAGTGACGGCAGATGCATTTATAAATACACCCACACTTGTCGTGAATCTCAGCAGCTTCACTCCACATCCCCAGAGGACTGACTATAGGAATCCATTAAGTTAATGAGGGGTTGGGCGCAGCTATATCCGTGCAACACGTGACAAGCAGCACCCCCTAATTGAATCAGGAACCTTCTGCAGAGACTCTGAGGGAAAAGTTCTGCTTTCCATTTCTTGAAAAGCAGAGCTCTGGGCACACAGCTGGGCATATAAGGGGAAGGTTTTACTAGGACCCGATGGCAGGTGTGTGAACTCTGAGAACACGAATACTGTATGAACAGGTCCCTTTTCCTCCTCCGTCAAGGAATCCAGTTTGCTGTTTCCCCTCCTTTTCTTTGGGGAGGGGAAGAGTTGTCAAGAGAAAGCCTCTGATTTCAGGTCTAATTGTATTGTCAGGGTATCTGGGGAATGTGGGGATATTCCCTATTTTTGGCTTTTTTATTTAAAAAGCTAGCAAAGGCATGTCTTCCTGTGGTTGTGCCCAAGACAGGGAGAGGGTCAGGTGCTCACTGATTATTGATTTTCACTGAGGATGTAAGGTGTCGTTCTATTACCGATTTTTGTGTTATTTGATTCTTTGAAGAACCACTTAAATTTAATTTCTTCACCAGACCTAGAAGGGGCATTAAGAAAAGGACTCCTCTGAAGAAATAGCTTGGGATTTTCCAACCAGTTTTTGATGATCCGTGTCCATCTCCCCTTGGTCTGTTTGCCTTCGAATACTGATTTCCAGAGATGCTACTATATCTACTTTTTCATCTCAATTTCAGTTACATTATGTCATTTGTTTGCTGGCTGCGCTGGGTCTTTGTTGCTACAAGGAGGCTTTCTCTGAGTGTGGCCAATGGGGGAGGGGATGAGGAGGGGTGGGTGGGCTACTCTTTCCTGCCCAGCACAGGCTTCTCTTTGTAGCAGCTTCTCTCGCTGTGGAGCACAGGCTCTAGGTGCTGGGGCTCAGTAGTTGTGGCACAGGAGCTTAGTTGCCCCAGGGCATGTGGGATCCTAGTTCCCTGACCAGGGATTGAACCTGTGTCCTCTGCTTTGGCAGGTGGATTCTCAACTACTGGACCAATAGGGAAGTCCTGCAGTTAACGTTGTGACTGAACCTAGCTACTGAGACAGCTCAACAAGCAAGATGTAGGATTCTTGCTCCTTTAGGCGCCTGTCTCCTCCTCACTATATTCCTGTATTCCGATTCTTCTAATTTCCCTTTCGACTCTCTCTGGCCCTGGTACTGCCTCAGCTCAGAGATGCCACGTCACTGGGCACCACTCCCCTGCAGTCTTGCGTGTTCTTCAATCTTGAAGAATTGATGCTTTTGAGCTGTGGTGTTGGAGAAGACTCTTGAGAGTCCTTTGGACTGCAAGGAGATCCAACCAACCCATCCTAGAAGATATCAGTCCTGAATATTCATTCATTGGAGGGACTGATGTTGACGCTGAAACTCCAATACTTTGGCCACCTGATGTGAAGAACTTACTCATTTGAAAAGACCCTGATGCTGGGAAAGATTGAGGGCAGGAGGAGAAAGGGACGACAGAGGATGAGAGGGTTGGATGGCATCACCAACTCAATGGACATGAGTTTGAGTAAACTCTGGGAGTTGGCGATGGACAGGGAGACCTGGCATGCTGCGGTTCATGGGGTCGCAAAGAATCGGATACGACTGAGCGACTGAACTGAACTGAACCATCTTGCACAGTGCCACCTGGTGGTTCCCCTCTGCTATTACAGCAGGACAACAAAAGCCCAGAGGCCGGGGCAGCGCTTCAAATGAATGGAAACAAAGCTTTGAGGACCATTGCATGAAAGAAATCAAATGACTGATAGAAAAAAATTCCTCCTTTTGTGGAATGGCCGTAAATTCACGAGTTGTATGAATGCAGAGTAAGGATTGATTCTGTAGGGACTAGTTTACAAACATCAAAACTATATTCCTATCCACATCTTTGAAAACACCTTTTATACTGTATTTTGTTAGTGAATGAGGGTGACTTTGGAGTGGTTAACCACTCTCTATGGAAGTCCTCTCTTTATAGGCTTCTGAAAGCAAAACTGTAAATGGTTTTCTATTATCTAGCAAATTATGATGAATCATCAATATTATTGACACTTAAGAGTTTATCCTTTCAAACAGCTGCAGCGACCTCAAAACGAAAATTCCTGCTTCATACAAAGCATCTCCCTCTCACAATGGCTAGCTCAGTACTGTCGTCCTGGGTCCTCGCTGATATTTCACCACGTGAAAGAAAAAAGAACCAAGTGGCAGTAAGCTTTTTAGCATTTATCTTTTTTTCCCCCCCTTTAGCTGTGCTTTGGAAGTAACTGAAAATGTTTGTCGGTGTGATTTTTAAATTTCTCTATTTTAAAATATAGGTGCTGCTTAGTGATTTCTGCTTCATAGTTATTTGTGGTCAATGTCATTCTAGAAATGGAGGAAAAGAAGATCTTTAGCCACCAGCCTCATCTATCCCATTGATTTCCTCGCCCAACACAAGCCCCTGATGGAGCTTGAAATGAAGGCAGCTTTGCTTTTGTTTTCTGCCTCTTTTGTTGGCACACCTCTGCTGGAGGCCAGCTGTGGTCTAAGCCTGGGGCACTCATTCTGCAAGAAGGCTATCTGCCCTTCCCAGTGCCTGACAAACAGAAGGTAAGGGGGAAGGGAGGGGAATGCCATTCCCTTGGCTAGGCCTGGAGATGAACTACAGGAGGAAAGGCTTATAAAAGACACAGGAGCCAAGAAGTTACCAATTCAGGCAGAAAAGCAGGGTGACAGTGCTGGAATGTGGCAGTGGGAGGGCTGCTATAAAAGGCCAGAGGAACTCACTCACGTCTTAAAAACTATAAAATAAGACAGAGAGTCACAGATGTAGAAAATAAAATTTTGGTTACCAGGGGGTAAGGGAGGAAGGGGGTAAGGGAGGAACCCCATGAACAATATGAAAAGGCAAAATGATAGGATACTGAAAGAGGAACTCCCCAGGTCAGTAGGTGCCCAATATGCTACTGGAGATCAGTGGAGAAATAACTCCAGAAAGAATGAAGGGATGGAGCCAAAGCAAAAACAACACCCAGTTGTGGATGTGACTGGTGATAAAAGCAAGGTCCGATGCTGTAAAGAGCAATATAGCATAGGAACCTGGAATGTTAGGTCCATGAATCAAGGCAAATTGGAAGTGGTCAAACAGGAGATGGCAAGAGTGAACATCGACATTCTAGGAATCAGCAAACTAAAATGGACTGGAACGGGTGAATTTAACTCAGATGACCATTATATCTACTACTGCGGGCAGGAATCCCTCAGAAGAAATGGAGTAGCCATCATGGTCAACAAAAGAGTCCAAAATGCAGTCCTTAGATGCAATCTCAAAAACAACAGAATGATCTCTGTTCGTTTCCAAGAAAAACCATTCAATATCACAGTAATCCAAGTCTATGCCCCAACCAGTAATGCTGAAGAAGCTGAAGTTGAATGGTTCTATGAAGACCTACAAGACCTTTTAGAACTAACACCCAAAAAAGATGTCCTTTTCATTATAGGGGACTGGAATGCAAAAGCAGGAAGTCAAGAAACAGCTGGGGTAAAGGTAAATTTGGCCTTGGAATACAGAATGAAGCAGGGCAAAGGCTAATAGAGTTTTGCCAAGAGAATGCACTGGTCATAGCAAATACCCTCTTCCAACAACACAAGAGAAGACTGTACACACGGACATCACCGAATGGTCAGCACTGAAATCAGATTGATTATATTCTTTGCAGCCGAAGATGGAGAGGCTCTATACAGTCAGCAAAAACTAGACCGGGAGCTGATTGTGGCTCAGATCATGAACTCTTTATTGCCAAATTCAGACCTAAATTGAAGAAAGTAGGGGAAACCACTAGACCATTCAGGTATGACCTAAATCAAATTCCTTATGATTGTACAGTGGAAGTGAGAAATAGATTTAAGGGACTAGATCTGATAGAGTGCCTGATGAGCTATGGACTGAGGTTCATGACATTGTATAGGAGACAGGGATCAAGACCATCCCCATGGAAAAGAAATGCAAAAAAGCAAAATGACTGTCCGAGGACGCCTTACAAATAGCTGTGAAAAGAAGAGAGGCAAAAAGCAAAGGAGAAAAGAAAAGATACAAGCATCTGAATGCAGAGTTCCAAAGAATAGCAAGGAGAGATAAGAAAGCCATCCTCAGTGATCAAAGCAAAGAAATAGAGGGGAAAACAACAGAGTGGGAAAGACTAGAGATATCTTCAAGAAAATTAGAGATATCAGGGGAACATTTCCTGCAAAGATGGGCTCGATAAAGGACAGAAATGGTATGGACCTAACAGAAGCAGAGGATATTAAGAAGAGCTGGCAAGAATACACAGAAGAACTGTACAAAAAAGATTTGCACAACCCAGATAATCACGATGGTATGATCACTCACACTCACCTAGAGCCAGACATCCTGGAATGTGAAGTCAAGTGGGCCTTAGGAAGCATCACTACGAACAAAGCTAGTGGAGGTGATGGAATTCCAGTGGAGCTATTTCAAATCCTGGAAGATGATGCTGTGAAAGTGCTGCACTCAATATGCCAGCAAATTTGGAAAACTCAGCAGTGGCCACAGGACTGGAAAAGGTCAGTTTTCATTCCAATCCCAAAGAAAGGCAATGCCAAAGAATGCTCAAACTACTGCACAATTGCACTCATTTCACATGCTAGTAAAGTAATGCTCAAAATTTTCCAAGCCAGGCTTCAACAATATGTGGAACTTCCAAATGTTCAAGCTGGTTTGAGAAAAGGCAGAGGAACCAGAGATCAAATTGCCAACATCCGCTGGATCATCGAAAAAGCAAGAGAGTTCCAGAAAAACATCTATTTCTGTTTTATTGACATCTATTTCTGCCTTTGACCGTATGGATCACAATAAACTGTGGAAAATTCTGAAAGAGATGGGAATACCAGACCACATGACCTGCCTCTTAAGAAACCTATATGCAGGTAAGGAAGCAACAGTTAGAACTGGACATGAAACAACAGACTGGTTCCAAATAGGAAAAGGAGTACGTCAAGGCTGTATATTGTCACCCTGCTTATTTAACTTATATGCAGAGTACATCATGAGAAATGCTGGGCTGGAAGAAACACAAGCTGGAATCAAGAGTGGGAGAAATGTCAATAACCTCAGATATGCAGATGACACCACCGTTATGGTAGAAAGTGAAGAGGAACTAAAAAGCCTCTTGATGAAAGAGGAGAGTGAAAAAGTTGGCTTAAAGCTCAACATTCAGAAAACGAAGATCATGGCATCTGGTCCCATCACTCCATGGGAAATAGATGGGGAAACAGTGTCAGACTTTACTTTTGGAGGCTCCAGAATCACTACAGATCATGATTGCATCCAAATTAAAAGACACTTACTCCTTGGAAGGAAAGTTATGACCAACCTAGATAGTACATTAAAAAGCAGAGACATTACTTTACCAACAAAGATCCGTCTAGTCAAGGCTATGGTTTTTCCATTGGTCATGTATGGATGTGAAAGTTGGACTGTGAAGAAAGCTGAGTGCCAAAGAATTGATGCTTTTGAACTGTGGTGTTGGAGAAGACTCTTGAGAGTCCCTTGGACTGCAAGGAGATCCAACCAGTCCATTCTAAAGGAGATCAGTCCTGGGTGTTTTTTGGAAGGAATGATGCTAAAGCTGAAACTCCAATACTTTGGCCACCTCACGCAAAGAGTTGACTCATTGGAAAAGACTCTGAAGCTGGGAGGGATTGGGGGCAGGAGGAGAAGGGGATGACAGAGGATGAGATGGCTGGATGGCATCACAGACTCTATGGACGTGAGTTTGAGTGAACTCCGGGAGTTGGTGATAGACAGGGAGGCCTGGCATGCTGTGATTCATGGGGTCACAAAGAGTTGGACATGACTGAGCGAGTGAAATGAACTGAACTGAACTGAAGGGAGGAAGGGATAAATTGCAAGATTGGCTTTAACAGATACACACTATTGTATATAAAATAGATACCTAAGAAGGACCTACTGAATAGCACAGAGGACTCTACTCAGTACTCTGTAATGGCCTCTATGGGAGAGGAATCTGAAAATAGAGTGGATATATGTATATGCATATGTATAGCTGAGTCACTTTGTTATTTAGCAGAAATAAACACAGCATCGTAAATCAACTATACTCCAATAAAAATCATCTAAAAACACAAAACAAGAATTATAAAACTCATCCCAAATGCCCCAAATGGGGATTACGCACACAAAGGAAAAGTGAAGAGGAAGGACATGTATTGAAGGTCTTCCCGAGTTCTCCAGCTGCCTTGGGACTCCCTCCCCTCCCTCTCCCTCCTCCCCTCCCTCTCCCTCCTCCCCTCCCTCCCTTCCTCCTCTTCTTCTCCTTTCTCTCTCTTTCCCTTCCTCCTAGGCTCAGGAAGCAGGAGCCCCACAAACAGCTGAATCAGTGACTGTGGCCGAGGACTTCATGGACCCTACCAGAGATAAAGTAACCCACAACAGCCCCTTCTGGATCTGAGATCCCAGTTTTTCCTTTTGGAAGAAAATTGAACGAGGAATTTGCCCTTCTTAATCTCTCCCAGACCCATGCGCTGCTATATTGGGAAGACCACGCGGCATTTCTCCGACTCAGTGTGTGGGTAACTGAAGTGCTCGCTGAGGTGGCTGCTATGAGCCCAGTCTACTCTCAGTGATGTCAGGGGGCTGGGGGCTGGGGGCTTCTCCCAGGGCCCCTCAGGAAAGCTTAGGGAACGGCTTTCAGGCAGAAGAGTGACCCCGTTCTCATCAATCACCCCGGGGAATTTTCCAGAAACCCACCAATGGGCTATATTCCTCCATTGGCTTAAGATTACACCTGGGGTTCTGCTGCTGGACTTGTGTGTGTGTGTGTGTGTGTGTGTGTGAGTCACTCAGTCATGTCTGACTCTTTACAACCCCATGGACTATAGCCCACCAGGCTCCTCTGTCCATGGAATTCTCCAGGCAAGACTACTGGAGTGGTTTCTCATTGCCTTCTCCAGGGGATGTTCCCAACCCAGGGTTCAAACCTGGGTCTCCTGCATTGCAGGCAGATTCTTTACCATCTGAGCCACCAACTATCACCAAAAACATGTTGCTATAAAGGCAGGAACCTGCTACTCTCCATAATCATTCTGAATTGTCAGAATTATGTCCCTCTTGGTAAACGTTTAGTCTAGGCTTCAATATATGTGGGATTGCAAAGTGCCATGAAGAATGTATGTAACATAAAAACATGCAACTCTACTTCGTGGTAGAGATAATCCCAAACAATCATTCACCGCATAAATGTTGAGCAGTAATAATGCCCTTTTAGAGTGTGGAAGAGTTTGAGACAATTTGGATTTAATAAATTTCTTTTTAAAAAATGTCTGGGGAAACTTAAATTACTGCTTTCTTTTTCTTATCAATAAATTTCCTCCTAGCAAAAAAATGGAAGATATTTCAAAATGTGTAGTCGTCACATAGGTGCATTTCAGATGAGGATTCTTCTCAAAGAGGGCAGTGCGCCACAGGATGCCCTGAAGACCTGGCCAAGAACTTTATTTGTGAAGATGTGAGAAGAAAGGATGCCTTTATGACCTGAATGTTTCTTTCGCCCTCCACCCCTCATTTTAACAGATCAGCAGTACTGTTGCCAGCATCAGGCCATCCTCAGCAGAATCTGAGCAATGGTTGGGGGGAGGGGGCTTCCCAGGTGGCACTGATGGTAAGGAACCCACCTGCCAACGCAGGAGACCTAAGAGACGCAGGTTTGTTACCTGTGTCGGGAAGATCCCTGGAGGAGGGCAAGGCAACCCACTCCAGTATTCTTGCCTGGAGAATCCCATGGACAGCGGAGCCTGGCGAGCTACAGTCCATAGCGTCGAGAAGAGTCAGACATAACTGAAGTGACTCAGCACGCACGCAGGCACAAGGCTAACGGGAAGTGATCCCCTCAGCCCCCGGGAGTTACAAGATTTGTGGCACGCCCTCCTCTCCCTGCAAGTGGCTCTCTGAATCACCCTTGTGCTCCAGAAGTTGCGGCTGGGCCGTGACACAAAACAGTCAACAGAGAAGTCCAGGTTAAGGGATGATCAGGCAGAGAAGGCAATGGCACCCCACTCCAGTACTCTTGCCTGGAAAAGCCCATGGATGGAGGAGCCTGGTGGGCTGCAGTCCATGGAGTTGCTAAAAGTCAGACACAACTGAGTGACTTCACTCTCAATTCTCACTTTCGTGCACTGGAGAAGGAAATGGTAACCCGCTCCAGTGTTGTTGCCTGGAGAATCCCAGAGACGGGGGAGCCTGGTGGGCTGCTGTCTACGGGGTTGCACAGAGTCAGACATGACTGAAGCGACTTAGCAGCAGCAGGAGCAGCAGTGACATCAGGTGAGAGGACAGGAGTGAGAAGCGTCTCCAGGGCTCCCGGGATCAGTGGGGCAAGTTTTTGTAGGCTGTGCTTTCCTTCATTGGAAATTGCAACATGAATATTAGGTAGATGCTTGAAAAACATCAAAGAAACATTGGAAATTATTTGCAAAACCAATTTTCTTTACTTAATATTTGAATATTTGTGTTTATATTGGGTTATTGAGAAAGAATATTAAACTCTGACAGGAAAAAAAAATTCAGTGCAGAGAAAATAGGCACAACAAATTTTAATGACATTTTTCTTGATTATAGAGTCATTTATGATCGTTGTAGAAATTTTATAAAACAGAAAAAAATATGTAGAAAAATACAAATCAACCTAAGTTTCACCATCCAGCGATAAACCCTCCTCACATGTTATATATAGTCTTTCTTTTTTTGTATTATCCTAAGTGATAAATCAAAGTCCATATGGGATGAGCACTTTAGGCTAGGATTCCATGTACTTTAGATACATTATCTTAATTTGTTCTCACTGAAATTCGTGAGTTAAGTATTGCTATTTTCTTCATTTCATATTTAGGAGACTGAAACTTGAACTGAGATCACACAAAAAGGTGAGTTCTGAACAGTGATTCACTTTGCAATCAACTCTAAACCAGAACTACGCAAAGTGTGGTCCATGGACCAGTGCCAGCGTGTGGATTGTCTGTTACGGATCCCTGCCCAGACAAGTACAGAAAAGTAAAGACAAGCACTTAGTAACGTCTGTAGCAATTTCACATTTGCAACATCAGGGGCTTCTCTGGATGAAGAGGTTTGGGGACCCCGGACACACACAGTGAGTCATGGTGTGAACTGCCTTCTAGTTACCCAGGAGGTCATGCACTGGTCTGCAATCAGTGAGAAATTCAAAATGAAATGAAATGAAAACCCTGGTCTTGCACCAAGAATACTTTGAGGAGCACTGCTCTAAACCACGCGCACCATGGTTTTAAATGTAGGTGGTATTATTTATTGTTCAGCTATGGAGAGCCAAATGGATCAGGAGGGCCACTGAAAACACAGTTTGTTCCTCACAGCTCCAAGAGGAGGGGGCACAACATGCCGTGCAGGGCCACTGAGGGAGGCAACAGGGTCAGGCGGGAGGCAGAAGGCGTAGGAGGAAAATGTGCGCAAGAGCCGTTGTTGTGGTTTCCATGGAAAGGAACAGGTGAAGCAGGATAAGCACTTAGAATTCGCTGGTTTGCATAATTCCAACGGGCGCTGGGGCATGGGGGCTGATCCTAGTGTCTGGTACTGGTCTTAAGATGCTTAGGACAAGGGGTTAGTGGCTCAGACCATGAGAGTCCCAGTAAGAGGTGGCTGGGGGTGTGGACCCCGGATTGTTCCACTTGCTCGTGAAAGGCAAATCCTTTGCCATCTCTTGGGACTGACCACCTTGGGCAGGGCAGTCTCTCTAGGGTCAGGAAGGACTCAGATGTCAAAGTATTAAAATCAAAATATCTGCTTAAGACAAACAATTTGCATTGCCGCCTAGGGTGATAACAATGAAATAAAGGTAGGAAAATTAGCTGCTAAGAGATAGAAAATGCAACAATATGAAACAGCTACAGAAACTCTCTGCTGCCCCCACACACATGGTCAGCAGCTTCTGGCAAGTCCTTGTTTCACACAATCATTGAAGGCAGGCTGGATGAGGGCTTGGGTGCAAAGCTGGAGGTAGGAGAAAAAAAACCTGCCAAGGTCTTTTCCATCCCCATTGCGGCAGAGCCTGCCCGTTGTCCCTCACATCTGTCCTTCCCTTCTCTCATGACACACTTAGATGAGCACACAGAAGGCCAGGATAAAGATTTGCTTCACGCTTCCCTTGCAGCTAGGTGTGGCCACATGACTGTGTTCAGAAGAAAGTGGACAGATGCAGAAGCCAGGTTTAGACAGATGCAGACAAACGTGGCCAGCTTTTAAAACTTTTCGTCCTTTTTTTTCCCCTGATATTCTTCTTTAAAGGCGCAGTTTTATTTATTTATTTTCCCCCCCACCATTTACTCTCTTTATTTCAGTAACCCTAGAAAATATCCCCAGAGAAAAGCAGACCACAATATCCTAGAAATCAGTACTGACAGGGTGAACTCTCTTCCAGAAGTCCTGCCAGGAGTTTTGCTGCAAATCTGCACCTGTTCAGACCCACATTTTCAACTTTTGAAATTAATTTTTGTTGGAGTATGGTTGCTTTACAATGTGGCATTAGTTTCTGCTGTACAGCAAAGTGAATCAGCCACTCGTATACTATGTCCCCTTTTTTGGATTCTTCCCCGTTTAGGTCCCCACAGAGCATGAGGAGGGTTCCTTGTGCTGCACAGCAAGTTCTCACTCATTACCCATTTCACACATAATGTCAATAACGTACATATGTCAATCCCAGTCTCCCAGTTCCCGCCAGCACCCCTTTTCCCATCTTGGTATCCATACATTTGAAGAACTTTCTTTTTGTGTTTATCTCTTCCTCCACTTTGTTGCCTGAAACCTGGATGTGATGGCTCAAGAGGAAAGGGCCTCACTGTAGGGTGGGAGAGAGGAAAGGTGGGAGGACCTGAGTCCGTAAGAACCCCGGAGACTTTGTGGACAAACCAGCCCTGGCTATCTGCCTGGAGACTTACACATGAGAGAGGAGGGGCGGCGGGAACCTTGTTTTAAACAAGCCCTTGGCATTTGGAGTTTACTGTTGTGTGCAGCTAAACTTCATCCAAACTCAGATATTCCCAAAACCACTGGTCTCTTGATCCTTCTGAAACTTTCCCAATCTGCTTCATCAAGTCTGTCCTGCGGGGACTGCGAAGAGAAGGTGTCCAACCACAAAGAATACATTTGAGGAGAAGTGAAAGAGGACTTGGAGAAGGCGATGGCACCCTACTCCAGTACTCCTGCCTGGAAAATCCCATGGGTGGAGGAGCCTGGTGGGCTGCAGTCCATGGGGTCGCAAAGAGTCGGACACAACTGAGCGACTTCCCTTTCACTTTTCACTTTCATGCATTGGAGAAGAAAAGGGCAACCCCCTCCAGTGTTCTTGCCTGGAGAATCCCAGGGACGGGGGAGCCTAGTGGGCTTCCATCTATGGGGTCACACAGAGTCGGACACGACTGAAGCGACTTAGCAGCAGCAGCAGCAGCAGAAGAGGACTCCTAATGGGATGCTGTACAAGAAACCCACTTGGGGCCATGGGACACTCCCATTTAACCAGTGTTTTGTGAGGAGATCTCAGCAGGTGGATATTATAATGAATGCTGCCATGGCTTTGGAGACTCTCATCTGCACTTCAGAACTGGTGTTTCACCAGCCTGCTCACCAGGTGGGTGTGACTGTGCAGCTTCCTGTTGCCACTGGTCACCGTATTGAGCTGGAAATTGCTGTTAAACAAGACCATCATTAAACACAGAAGTATATAAGGTGAAAGTCACTTAGTTGTGTCCAAGTCTTTGCAACCCCATGGACTGTAGGCCACCAGGCTCCTCAGTCCATGGAATTCTCCAGGCAAGAATACTGGAGTGGGTTGCTATTGTCTTTTCCAGGGGATCTTCCTGACCCAGGGATTGAACCTGGATCTCCCATATTGCAGGCGGATTCTTTACGACCTGAGCCACCAGGGAAGCTCCAGAAGTATATAAACTTGCATTAAGTCAACTATATTAAAAACAAAGGCAATACATACTCACAAGGCAGCACTTCCTAATTTTATTCTCCATTTTTTTCCTATGTTCTTGAGATTATTTCATGTGTGGTCTCTACCTGATAGAAATACTACATCAACTCTTCTCAACCTTGCCTTCAGTGAGGTGATGGCTGTGGCTTGAGACTAGCCATGGCTGAAACAGGTATTGAGTTGGTTTCCACCATGATGGATAACATGGGACCAGACGAGAAACAAAAATCTGTGGCCCACAAGAATTTACAATCTCATTGAAATGTCATGAAAAACTACATAAAATTGGTTACGTGCGGGAGAGCTAGCACTGAACTCAACTAGGAGACAGGGGGGCTGGATTCTGTTCCAGTTCTGAAATTAGCAGTGGGGCTGTGGTCAAGTCTCCTGGACTCTGGGTCCCAGGGTTTTCCAGCTGTAAATGGCCTTCCACCCAGGACTCCAAGCTGCATGAGATCAGAAACTGTGCCTACAGATCCCCACTACATCCCCAGGCAGAGGTCCAGACACATGGTGAGTGATGCGGCAATACTTTTTAGGTAAATAAACAGCCAGGCACTGCCTCTACCCACTCTTCCAGCTCTGAAAATATGCAGGCCCACGATCCAAACTGAGACCAAGAGAAGTGACGCAAGACTGAGGGCCAGGGGGGCTGACCAGGCCAGTTTCCTTGGGTGACTCCAGGGGTGTCAGGGGTGAGAGGGCCACGCCGGACTCTGAGCACAGAGAAAGCTGATTCTGTGACCTCAGTGATAATTTTGCTGAAGCACTGGTCAGAACAGAGAAAGGGCATTCTTTTGTTTTGACCCTGAGAAAATATTTTTAGCATGTGTATCTGACAAAGGACTGTTATCGTGGATGCCTTTATTCTTAATTGTATGATTTTTTTTTTTTTTGGTTAGACCTATTTTTATTGAAATAGTTGATTTACAAAGTTGTGTTAGTTTCAAATATACAGCAAAGTGAAGTCATCCTTTTTGGTTTATCTTCTCCATCTGGTACCTGACTTCACGCTTTGGTTCAAAACCACCTTAATTTTTTTTTTTTTTTGGTAATTTTTAGAGCACTAGTTAAAAACCAGAATAAAGATTTGTTTCACGTTTCCCTTGCAGCTAGGTGTGACCTTGTGACCATATTCAGAACAAAGTAGACAGAGGCAGAAGCCAGTTTTAGACAGACGCAGACAGATGTGGCCAGTTTTAAAAACCTTCTTTTAGTCCTTTCTTTCCCCTGTTGTTTTTCTTTAAAAGGGTAGTGGCTAAGAGAAGTGACACAGATTGAAGGCCAGGGGTGGCTGACTCAGGCCATAGTTGACTTACAATGCTGTCTTAGTTTCGGGTGTACCACAAAGTGACTCAGTTATACACGGATTCATGCATTTTTAGATTCTTTTCTCATACAGGTTATCACCAAGTACTAAGTCGAGTTCTCTGTGCTATACAGTAGATCCTTATACATTATATATAGTAGTATATATTATATATAGTGTGTGTATATTCATCCCAAGCTCCTGATTTGTCCTCTTCCCACATGTGTTTCCCTTGGTAAACATAAGTGTATTTTTTTTTCAATATCATCAAGTCTATTTCTGTTTTGTGAATAAGTTCATTTGTATCGTTTTCCAGAATTAGACTCCACACATGAGAAATATCATATATTTATCTTTCTCTGACTTACTTCACTTTAAGTATGACAATCTCTAGCTCCATCCATGTCGCTGCAAAAGGCATTGTTTCATTCTATTTTATGGTTGGGTAATATTCCATTGTATATATGTACCATATCTTCTTAGGGGTTCCTAGCTGGTGCTAGTGTAAAGAATCCACATCCCAGTGGAGGGGATGGAAGAGATGTGGGTTGGATCCCTGAGCCAGGAAGATTCCCTCCTGGAGGTGGGCACAGTAACCCAACCCATCTTTACCTGGAGAATTTCATGGGCAGAGTAGCCTGGTGGGCTATAGTCCCTAGGGTTGCACGACTGAAGTGACTTAGCACACACACACCATATCTTCTTTACCGGTTCCTCTGTTGATGGACATTTAGGTTGTTGCCATGTCTTGGCTGTTGTGAATTGTGCTGTAAGGAACATCAGAGTGCATGTTATCTTTTCAGATTCGGTTTTTAGTTTTATCTAGTTAGGAAATCATTTGCTTATTTCACAGGAACACATTGTCAAGAATTTAAGCAAGAGATGGTTTATGATAAGTAACTTTTATGATTCCTAGCCCCTAAATGTTTATAATATAATTTCAACATTTTGTCAGTAGTTGAATGGTTACAGATTTCTACACTGAAAGTCAGTCACCCAAAGCTTAAATGTTCCATTTCATTTTCTTCCAATATTAAAAGCTGCTAAAAATTTTGATACATGAGTTCTCTAGTCTTTCGTATAAGACAAAACCACCCTTAATACCATTTGAAGGATTAGAAAATTCCTAACAAAAATGAACCATTTCCCCACTTTCTGCTAGCATCTCCAGTTCCCTGGGGAGCAGTTCTCAAGGCCCTTGCAAGATCTCCTGCTGATAGTCCCAGAAACAGTTAGAGGGATTGCCTGGACACATTTCCTTCCTTACTTTGACTAACATACAATGTTGCCATTTACAAAAGCTACAAATGAAATGCAGATGTGCCCCCCCTTACTTTGTCTTGTTCTTGTTGTTGTTGTGTGTGTGCACTCAGTGGTGTCCAACACTTTGTGAACCCACCGGACTGTAGCCGGCCAGGCTCCTCTGTCTCGTCCATTGTCTGTTCTCACTATAATATTCCAGCTCTTTACATACACACACACACACACCCCTACATCACTCTGCCTCAGGTATAGCTGTTCACAGCTTCTACTTCAGAGATGAGGAAGGAGTCAGATCATCACCACCTGGCAGATTCTTAACACTCTAAACTGCTTTCAGAGAGTTCAAAGCTGCTGGGTACCAGGTCAGAGTTTTGAGTGAGAAAATTATCATATATCACTGAGTTATAAAAACAAGTTTGGATTGACTGAAAGGCCTACACTCTTCCATGTGGAAAGACAAAATTGAGATTTATGATCGTGGTGTTTCTACTGATGACGAGTGTGCAGGGAGTAAAGATAAATTTGTTCCTTTTATCTTGACATCCCAGAACTAAGGGGATACGGCAAGAATCAAAGGCAATGCAGGCTTACAAATCCATTTAGTAATGCCTGGGGTGCTAGAGGGGCCCTTGGCAATCATATCCCAGAAGTTGCTGAGGCTCAGGGGAGGCAGACTGAATTAAAAGTTCCTCTCTGCTGAGTGAATCATCATGGCAGTTTCGCTCTTTTGAGCCTCAGATTCTTCAAATGTAGAAGGTAGGGACCCATGTGAAATGACTGCCAAGATTTCTGAGAACCTGAGAAGCAGTTTTGGTGAAAGTTTACATACATACCTTGCGGGGGGGTAGTTAAATGTGTAAATGGTACTTGCAGTTTGGGATTTCCCTGAATTTCAGCTCTGGGTGCCAGGTCCCACTCCTGGTCCCCAAAAGGGGAGCCAAGCCCTTAGCTAGTGTCAGGATGAGAAGGGGCCATGGCTGGGTATAACTCCATCCGACCCCTCTGGCGCTCTGCTTCCTGCTCCTCTTTTCCTCCTATTAAATATTTCTGGGAACCTGATGAGGTGCCTGAATAGCTAATAGATTTGATATGCATGAGTGGTCAGTCACTCAATCCCTTTGTGACCCCATGGACTGTAGGCCACCAGGCTCCTCTATCGATGGAATTTTCCAGACAAGAATACTGGAGTGGGTTGCCATTTCCTACTGCAGGGGGTCTTCCCGACCCAGGGATCAAACCCCTGTCTCCTGAATTTCCTGCATTGGCAGGTGGATTCTTTACCTCTGGGCCTCCTGGGAAGCCCAAGAGACACTATTAATTTGAGCTAAAATGTTACTAGTTGGTAATGACTTTTGACTTGCTGCCACTCCCATAAACTCCTATATTTTAACCCAAACATTCAATGACTTAGCTTAAAGTCATGACTACTTTGGGACCTTCTAGTTTCTCCGACAAACCAAGGCAGGAAAAAGTAACGTGTAAACAGAGGGTTCGGAAAGAAAAGAGGCTAGCGCCAAGCATGTGTCCTCTCACAGTTTACCCAGCATCAGCAGACTTGACAATTGCTAGCCAATCATTCTTTCTCTTCCAGATCCCAGGAACAAACTCGGTTTTCAGAGAGAGCGGCAAGGGGCAGTGAATGTACACAGATCACTGTAAAAGCAGCTGGTTCATGAGGATTCAAACCTAAGTGCTTAGGGACAGCACCCCAAGATCAACTATCATAAGGGTTCCCTACAACTCTCCGAGGGAAATCCCATCTCAATGACTCTCAGTGCAAACTCCCTGTTACAAAGCTAGTGCTACTTCCCAGCAGATATACTTGAAGAATGTTGCTCTGTGGGACTCGTTACAAGATTTCTCTATGAGAAAGCAGTGTCCAAACTTTCTGGCACCAAGAACCAGTTTTGTGGAAGACAATTTTTCCAAGGACAGGGCAGCAGGAGTGGGGGGAGGGTGGTTTCAGGATGATTCAAGTGTATAACATTTATTACGCACTTTATTTCTATTATTATTGCATCAGTTCCATCTCAGATCATCAGGCATTAGATCCCAGAGGCTGGGAACCCCTGCTATAAGGGAGGGAACTGTTCACCAAGTTTCTGTTCCTCCCGGCCATTTATAATGACTCCTCAAGTGAGTCCAAAAAAGGAAGCTTCTGACGCTGGAATAACACAGGTCACCTAACTGAAAATGGAAATAGACTGTCCTAGCGGTGCTTGTATCAGTGATGTTTACCTGAACTGGGATGAATTAAGGATGGTGGCAACCTCTCCATGATGTTCAGCACAGTAAGAATGTAGTTGGTAGAGAAGCAGAGAGTAAAGGCCAGCCAGTTTCTTCTTGCTCTGGGGGAGAGGGCTGATCCCCTTGATCAAATGTAAGCCATTCAAGAGACCATAGCTATATTGTAGCTCACATCCCCTGTGTATGCGTGCTAAGTTGCTTCAGTCATGTCTGACTCTTTGTGACCCCATGGACTGTAGCCTGCCAGACTCCTCTGTCCATGGGATCCTCCAGTAAGAATACTGGAGCGGGTAGCCATGCCCTTCTCCAAGGGATCTTCCCGACCCAGGGATGGTTCCTGCCTCTCTCTGTAGTCTCCATTACTACAAATGTGCAGGTCTGTCTGCCTCCTGAACCGTGAACCACTAGAGGGCAGAAAACATGTGCCTCTTTGTAGGCCATCTCTAGCTCCTAGCACAGACCCGGGCACAGAGTAGGTGTTCAGTAAATATTGCCAAGTGATGGAGTGAATGGGGTGAATGACTGAAACATGGAGCAGCATAACAGTTGCCTCCCATTCTGTCTGCTCCTCTTCCAACATCCGAACCATTTATCTCAGAAAAAAACAAGGTTAAATGATATCAAATACAACTCCTACACCCAAGGAGGCAGAAGGACTCAGCACAGCCAGTGCTTTGGAGGAGAAATCATAAAGGTCAATTCGTACCACCCCAGGGCTCCTCCGAAGGGGCTCACCGCAGTCACCTCTGCTTCCAAGCCCCTCTGGGACCTCGCTCCCTGTGGGCCAGCCGAGCTGCCTCTCCCATTCATTCTCCAGTGCTTTCCAGAGAGGCCCTTGCATATAACCTCCCTTTGCTAGCCAGCTGATCATTTCTGGGAAGTTTTCTGATTTCAGGATTGTTTACAATTAGCACAAGAAGAAGAAAAGTTGGGTAATTATCTAATTCCTGTAAAACTTAATGGGGCCCTTCCCACCCCAGGCTAATGGGTGATGCAAAATGTAATTTGAGTTAAGCTGTCTAATGCTGGGGAAGTGTAAACTATTCAGCGGCAGAGGGGAGTATTAACCCTCGTGCGAGGCAAATTTTCTAGCAGACATTTAGATCAAGGTAGGATCCCCGCCCCCCAGGGGGTATTGATTTTGCCAGAAGAGGGCAAGAGCTGGGAAGATGAAACCCAGCTCACAACTAGCACCCGGAGGGCCCAGGCAGGGTGAGCGCTGTGTCTGCCGCTGTGGACAGAGGAGCCACTCCGGCAGGAGTCGGGGTTCTAGCCAAGGCTCCAATAAGGGAACTCAGCGAGCCCTCTCTGGACCCAGTCTCCCTGGGTCTGTCAATGGAGACCAAGAGGACCGCCTGGCGGGGCTGATGTCTCTCGAGGGTGGGGGGCGAGCACTTCGCCCACAAATTGCAATCAGCGTCCCCGCCGAAGTTGGCCTGTCTCGGATGTCTTCTCCCCTCCCCTTCCCTCACCACCCCTCCTAATTCGTCAACTGCTGAAACATCTGCCTGGCTGAAACCAGCTCCTCGCCGCGCGCCGGGGGCTGTTCCCAGGTGTTGGTCTTTGTGTTGGAAAAACTTTGCGAGAAACCGAGGGCGCTGGACAAAGATTGAGAGAGGGAGGGCGTTTGCCAGGCAGCGGGGCATGCCGAGCGGTGCGCGCTCTTCCCTGGGGCTTGGCTTGGTACCCGGACGCACGCGGTGCCCTGAGCCCAGCCTCCCTAAGCGGGGAGTGGCTGGCTCCGGCCACATTCCAGCGCCCTCGGGAGCGAAAAGAAGGCAGGCGGGAGAAGCAAAGGCCGGAGGCTGGACACTGGAGTTGCCTCGAGTGGGAGGAGGAGAGCAGGGGCGCGGAGCGAAGCTGTCAAACTGCGCGCTGAGCCCCGCGCGGGGCGGGGGAAGGGAGGGGAGGGGAGTGGAGAGGAGGGGCGGACGCGAGCTGAGAGCGAGCGAGCGGGCTCGCCGCGCCTGAGCAACCCTTGTCTGCTGCCGCCGCCGCCGCCGCCGCCGCTGGCCCGGACTCGCCCAGAGCGCAGCGTGTCTGCCCGGCTGCGCGCCGAGGCTCGGGCGCCTGCCGCTGCGCCCCCCAGCTCCAGCTCTTCTCGCCGGCCCGCGCGGGTCCCGGTGGGCGCGAACCCACCATGCAGCTGCAGTTCCGGAGCTGGATGCTGGCTGCGCTCACGCTGCTCGTGGTCTTCCTCATCTTCGCAGACATCTCGGAGATCGAAGAAGAAATCGGGTAAATAAATAGCTACGCCGGGGCCCGTGCCGAGCCCGGGCGGGATTTCTTCCACACCCCTGCACTCTGTATCCACCCTTGCACCCGCTTTGTTTGCGCGCCGCGCCCCCCTATCCCTCGGCAGGAGAGGTGGGGAATGATTTGGACCCCGGGTGGCGGTGCGGGGGGCCCGGGACTGTCTACGCAGCGGAGGGCGGGGGCGCGGCTGCCGCGGGAAGTGCCCGGGCCGGGAGGACTGGCAGCCTCCAGCTGGCCCGCGTAGGGAAGCAGACTCGCGCACCCTGCCTCCCTTCCTTGGCCTGTCCGCGCGCGTTGTCTCTGGGGTCGAGGGAGGGCCCCGGGGAGTGTCTGGGGCGGGCGGAGAGGCCGAGAGTGGAGGAGGTTGGAGTTTCTTTGTCTCCGGCTCGGCCGCTTTCTCGCCTTAGCAAAGGGGGCAGGGGGCGCGCGGGGATCTCTGTGCTGGGGGAGGGGATCCCCGGGGCCAGGGCGAAGGGCGGGGGCTCTCCGCGGGCTCCCGGGAAGGCGAGGTTCCCCAGAACACCCAGATGGGCACACGCGCCTCCCGCCTGCCCGGGAGCCCAGCACTGGGGCGCGGGCCGGTAGGAGCGCCCAGGGGTTAGCTGGCATCCCTTCCCCGCCCTCACCTGGTTTTGGATGTTCAGCTAATTCCGCCGCGCCCCCTGCTCCCTCGGGTTCTTCTGCTCTCTGGTCGCGGAGACGGAGACCTCTGGGCAAAGTCTGTACCTCCCCCGGCTTGTCCTGGCTGGGATTTGGGGCGGGGCGGGGGCGAGGGGTTCCCAGGCACACGGTCTAGCCCTCGCTTTTCTCCCGTTCTAAGGGCGGGACCGCGAGCCCCAGTCCTGGCACAGGACTTCGAGGAGTGCTCACTCGCGGCGCGGGACGCACCCGCTGTGGGTCGGAGAGGCTGAGGCTCGCGCCCCGCCCCGCGGCCGCCCGCACGCTGGCCAGCCCTTTTCCACAAAGAACCTCCACCCCGCGGTGGGCAAGTGTGGGGAGGGGGCTATCCAGGGTTCTGAGAGGCCCTTTGGAGAGCCTCCTGGCCCAGGGCAGAGAGAAAGTGAGGTCACAGAGTGGGCAGAAAGTCCCTTCCTCCGTGGGGCTAGCTTCGGGCAGGCTCCCTCCCGCTGGTCCCGCGCCGCGCGCTTCCCTCCATTGTCCCGCTGGGTATTTCATTCACTCTCGGCGATAGTTGAGGGCCGGCTGAGCCGACAGGTTCCTCCGAAGGGAAATGCCAGCCCTGACCCAGAATACCAAGGCACTAAGGTCTGAAACCCGGGCCGGGCTCCACTGCCTGTTCACGCCTTTGCTCCTCGCCCCTGCCCGGGTTGGGAACCCCAGAATTTCTTCTGGGAACTCCACTGCTCTCTTCCTCTCCCTCCTCCTCCTCCTCGATTTCTCCAAGAGCTCAGAAAACTTTCACAAATACTGTTCACGTAATACACGACAGGCTTCCACGCGGAGATAAGAGAAACGCTCCTTTCGGTAGCTGTTCGTCTCAAAACTGTGGATCAGCAAGGAAATCCGGCGGGACAAGTCTTGGGGTGAGGCAGGACAAGTCTTGGGGTGACGGAGGACGCGGTGGGGAGGGCCTTCCTCTTGGCTCCCCCCGACACACACACATCCCCATTCTTCCCCAAGATGTGGGCTCTGCCTGGCCCAGGCCACTTGCTGACCTTGACCTGCGAGGGAAGGAACAGGGACTGCCCATTGTGATAGGAAAACTTAAGAGCTGGGCGCTGTCAGGCCTCGCTCGCTTGTCCATGCCCGGAACTTTTACCGAATTTTCTTCTAGAGGCCAGTGACTTTTTAATTTTTAAAACGTGATCAGGAAATCACTTTGCATATAATGCTGTGCTTTCCTGCCAAATACCTTGTAAACCCACTGCCCACCTTAGGTTTTTCAATAGGGTATCCGGAAATAAGCTCCAAGATGGGAGCTAAGAAGGGCATTTACCATATGCTTAAAAGCCAGGGCTTCTCCGCTGTGGGTGTGTTTCCTTAGATCTGTTTCACTGGGGCTGGGGAAGGGGCGCATTCCTGCTTGGGCCCACTGTGGGGAAAATTGTCAAACAAGTCAAATGTGTTAACTCCTGTGGCACTACCTGCCCCGCCCCGAAGCTCAGGTGCCCCTGTCCTCAGGCTGACCCTTGGCTTCCTCCCCCTCAGCCCTCCTCCAGTGCCACCCCCAGTCTGCCCCACACATAGTTCACTCATCTGGAATCTGCCATGACTCGGGGAGGAAGAACATGGAGCAGAGGACTGGAATCCAAGCTTACAAGCCAAGTTGCAAGCTCAGTCACTTATTTAATCTTTGGGAGCACCGCAACTTTGGACAGCCAGCGGGGGCTCAGTGCAGTAAGTGCCGTGGCACAGTAGCCAGTGAGGAGCGCCAGGCATCGACTCCTGTCTTCCTCAACCTATGCCCTGCCTTCCCGGGAGAGCCGGAATCGAACTTCAGACCCTGGGGCTATGGTGCCAACCCTGCCTACCCTTCCCAACTTTATGTTAACCTGTGCTCCGGAAGATTACAAATCACCTGCCAGTGCTGGTCCCTGGGAGAAAATAGGGGTTCTGTTAAAGGATGACTGTTTCTGGAAGACAATGGTAGGACCCTGTGATCTGTTAAGAAGGAAGGAAGGGGGAAAAAAATCTCTTTTTGGAGGAAATTTTCCAAGGATTAACAAATGAGAAGTAAAAGAGGAAGGACAATTTCATGTGTGTTATCTAGAAGAACAAAACTGAGGTACATTTTTGCTACGCTCTTGATTCCTTTTAGTATTAAGCCTTTTGATGTGGTGTTCTCAGAAGTTCTGTCCTGCCCAAGGAATCGTCTAAGGGGTTGCGAAGGGCACGGCTTTCTTCCAGGGGCTGCCTCCCTAGAGACACGTCTCTCGCTAAGTAATGATTTTCACAGTTCCATTTCTAACTTACTTGCTTGTGGAAGTGCCTCCCTGAGGTTGAATGCGAAAAGAAAATGTAAAAAAATGAGTTCTTTGCAAAGATTTCGAAGAGTGAATTCAAATTCTCAATCAGAGATTGGGTGAAACTTTGGTAAAAGCTCCCATCAACCCATGCAGCACCCCCAAATTTTAAGAGTCCACTGGACAAAGTCATAAGCCAAACTTTTTCTGATCATTCCCTGAGCTTTAGTCTTGAGTGTAACCTTCAAGAGAGAGTTGTGAGCATGGCTCTCCTGCCCACCATGGTGGGCTCAGAAGCTGACACAAAGAAGGCATTCAGTAAGCATCTGTTGGATAAATATCCCCCTGGGGTCTGGGCCAGTGATGGACGTGCACGGCATCATTAGGGAACTAACAACGCACAGTCTTGGAACAAGAAGGGTGTGCAGGGCTCCGCCTAAGAAACCTCCACTCTTTTTGTAATTGGGGTAAATTTGACCCAGAGAAGTAGCATCACTTATCTAAGATTACACCCTGGCTGGTCGAGTACAGAGCAAGCCTGCTCGTTTGAGCTGCTCTCCTCACTTATAAACCCATGCCCCAGTCCCCAAGTGAGTTCTCTAATCATAAAAGAATAACAGAACTCTGGACAAACAGGATGTGCACACATGCTAAGTCGCTTCAGTCGTGTCCGACTCTTTCCGACCCCAGGTACTGTAGCCCACCTGGCTCTTAGGTCCATGGAGTTCTCCAGGCAAGAATACTGGAGTAGGTTACCATGCCCTCCTCCAGGGGATCTTCCCAACCCAGGGATTGAACCCATGTCTCTTAATGTCTCCTGCATTGGCAGGTGGGTTCTTTACCACTGGTGCCACCTGGGAAGCCCCAAAGAGGATGTAGCTTATAATAATAATAGAAAGCATGGCAGCAGCAAAGATGAAGACAACGATGGCCATTAACGTTTATTGATTTATTGAGTGCTTGAAGCAAGAGCTATTCCAAGGTTTTGTAGATGTTAACACATGTCATCCTTGTGGAAACCCAGTGGTCCCCTACTAAGTGGCCCCAAGAGCTGCTATTTGTTGAGCACAAATAGTGTCAGACACCATACTTACTGCTTTAAAGCACTAGTTCAGGGGACTTCCCTGTCGATCCAGTGGTTAAGACCCTGTGCTTCCACTGTAGGGGGTGAAGGTTTGATCCCTGGTTGGGGAACTAAGATCTCACATGCCCCCAGGATTATTTTTGGCATGATAAGATCAAAAAATAAATTTAAAAAATGAAGTCAGTAAATGACTTTTAAAATAAATAAATAAAGCGCTAGTTTACTTGGCCCTCACCACACTTCTTGGAACCAGCTAGGTACTGCGGCTACCTTTAGGTCATAAGTGAAGACACTGACGCTCTGAAAGACTGCATAAAGCCAGTGACCCTAATTCTATGAGAAGCCAAAGTCCCTGTCTTGATTGACACCCTAGACTGCCCTTTCTCTGAATTCTTTGCCCTCTGTAGTAGCATTACAGAATAGGTCTCAGACCTGGCCTTCCTGACTCATTCCCCTGAATCTTCCAAAGGCCCAGTTACCCTAAGGATGTGGTCTGACTTAGTAGTAACCACCCCCACGCCAGCAGTTTAGAATGAGGGCAGGTGAGTGATGAAGACTGAGAAGGACTTGGGGCTCGTCTCCCAAAAGTGCCCCCGGTCCGGTCAGGTTCAGTGTGGCGCTGCCTCCTGGTTAGCAGACAAGTCCACTGGCCGTGGGCTTGAGCCTGCCAGACTCTCGGGTGGGGCCTGGGACTAGAGCTTCTGAAGGAGGGAGAACTCCCATTCCACTGCAACTCTGATTCCGATGTCAGTTGAATGTACCTTCCTCACTGCTGCACACCATGTGATTGAGCATCCAGGCTCCTGGACTAGGGCTGACAGGAAAGATGCTTAACAACTGGTCCCTTTGGGGCTCCGCCCTCTTAGAACAGACATCTGATTGGTCAGAACTGATGCCGTCTAGAACATCATGGCCAGGGTCCTGGTGCACCCCAGGGAGACATCAGATGCTGTCTGGGAAGGTAATGAATGAACCAGCTCTGATCATCAAACCTGTGAGCTGGCAACTACTGCCATCAGCCAAGGATGAGTGAGGTGCACCTTTTAGTGGATGAGTCCAGGTGGAGATGAAAGGAAATGACTTTGGACAGTTGCAGTCCAGGCACTCCGTAAGAAACACACATACCTGTACAAGGCAACTTTTTTTTTTTTTTAAAGCCCAGTCTTCGCCCCACTCCTTGTGTACTTCACTCAAGTATAAACATGATTGGAGGATAAAATAGGACAGAAAGAAAGTCTGGTTTTTAACTGACTTGCTCCAAGTCCTTCTTCCCAACTGTTCCTAGCATCAAATTTAAATTGTAAATAGATATCCTTCTTAGAAACCAATTCGCCACTCAGGGCCTCTTTCCCCTTGTAAAGCAGGGTTGCTAGGTTTTAAAATTGCTTAGGTTTTACAAATTGGGGACGTTGTAGATTACAAATTATAAATACTTCTCAGAGAGAGTGGAGTTCTATAAAGGATCCCATTGCTTTTAGTGTGGCATACAAGATAATACGTAATCTGGCCCCTGCCTCTCTCTTCAGTCGTCCTAGGCTCCAGCCATTCTGTATTGCTCACAGTTCAGTGGAATATACCATGACTTCAGGCAACTGTGCCTTTGCACGCGCACTTACTGCTTTCTGAAACAACCTTCTTGCACACACGATTTTTCCTGACCCCACCCCATCCATCCTGCCTTCCTCTGACTCCTCCTTTAAGGCTCAGAGCTAGTATCACCTCCTCTGCAAAGCATTCCAGGACCCCAGACCTTCCTTGGACAGTCTGGTGTAGCTGCTCCTCCTCTGTATACCCTTAGCATCCCAGTATTCTATGGAGATGGACTCAATGATTATGTTTTTCCCCCTTCTCCCGGCCCCTGGCGATAAGTATTGCCATTTAGTTGCTAAGTCATGTCCAACTCTTTGCACCCCGCTAGACGGTAGCCCGCCAGGCTCCCCTGTCCTTGGGATTCTCCAGGCAAGACTACTGGAGTGGGTTGCCAGGCCCTCCTCCAGGGGATCTTCTCGACTCAGGGATCAAACCTGCATCTCTTGCGTCTCCTGCATTGGCAGGCAGAGTCTTTACCACAGAGCCACCTGGTGATAAGTATATGGTTTAGTAAATAGAGCCCATAAAGTATTTTTAGAATGAGCAAACATGGGCCTCAGTTCAGTTCAGCCGCTCAGTCATGTCCAACTCTTTGCAACCCCATGGACTGCAGCACACCAGGCTTTCCAGTCCATCACCAACTCCCGGAGCTTGCTCAAACTCATGTCCATCCAGTCGGTGACACCATCCAACTGTCTCCTCCTCTGTCGTCTCCTTCTCCTCCTGCTGGAGTCTTTCCCAGCATCAAGGTCTTTTCCAATGAGTCAGTTCTTTGCATCAGGTGGCCAAAGTATTGGAGCTTCAGCTTCAGTATCAGTCCTTCCAATGGATATTTAGGACTATTTCCTTTACGATTGACTGGTCTCGAGCCAAGCACATGGGAAATATAAGCATTCACCCTTCTGCTCCCAAAGGTCTGTGTGTGTTAGTTGCTCAGTTGTGTCTGATTCTTTGACACCCCATGGACTGTAGCCTGCCAGGCTCCTCTGTCCATGGAATTCTCCAGGCAAGAATATTGGAGTCGGTTGCTGTATCCTACTCCAGGGGACCTTCGCGACCCCAGGTCTCCTGCATTGCAGACGAATCCTTTACCATCTCAGCCACCAGAAAAGCCCTCCCCACCAAGTTCAGTTCAGTTCAGTCACTCAGTCATGTCCGACTCTGCGACCCCATGAATTGCAGCACGCCAGGCCTCCCTGTCCATCACCAACTCCCGGAGTTCACTCAGACTCACGTCCATCAAGTCAGTGATGCCATCCAGCCATCTCATCCTCAGTCATCCCCTTCTCCTCCTGCCCCCAATCCCTCCCAGCATCAGAGTCTTTTCCAATGAGTCAACTCTTCGCATGAGGTGGCCAAAGTACTGGAGCTTCAGCTTTAGCATCATTCCTTCCAAAGAAATCCCAGGGTTGATCTCCTTCAGAATGGACTGGTTGGATCTCCTTACAGTCCAAGGGGCTCTCAAGAGTCTTCTCGAAAGGTCAGCTAAACACCCTCTACTTGCTCCGAAAGCCCCTTGCTTTTCACTACATGCTTATCCAACATGGAGGTCACAGCCCAGTTGAGGGCACAGCTTTTGTCATCTCAAATGTTGGGGAGCAGGCCATGGGAATGAAAGGAACTTTCTAGTCTGTAAAAGAGGGGGACCCAGTGTTAAGGCTTCTGCTGCCAGTTCAGATAACAGAGCAAAGATGTGGAGCTCCACTTCCAAGACCCTGTCCAGTTCTTTTTCTCCAGAGAGCTCTTCCTAGCTCTGCCACTGCCTATAATGCCAGCGCCCTCACCATCCTCCTCTTGCCTGGAAAGGAAGTGCCCACTCTGCCCATCTTTATCACCTTAACAGCCTCCACACTGGCAGTGAGAGCAGGCTTAACTTGAGGCCAGCTGTTTCCTTCTAAGGGCTGGTCCCCAGAAAGGATGCTGAACAGAAAGGATGTGCTGTGTGTTTGAAATGTTGAGGGAGAAAGAAATAAGAGGTCAGATTGATGCATTGTTGTTTAGTCGCCAAGTTGTGTACGACTCTTCGCAACCCCATGGACTATAGGACACCAGGCTTCCCTGTCCCTCACCATCTCCTGGAGTTTGCCCAAGTTCATGGCCATTGATTGATATGCATCATCTCAAATATTTTCTCTATGAAGCACCTTTAAGTGGTGTTTTGATAAACACTGGCCAAACCAGGGAGTCATGATGGATCGGCCAAGACTTCTAAGCAGCTGCGAGGATCCTCGGTGGGGTTCAGGAGCCTTGCACCTTTCAGCTGCCTCAAGCAAAAATGACTTCATGAGGCAGGTGGAAAGATACAGTGAAGAGAGTTGGGGGGGGCGGTGCCTTTCCCTGGTGAAACAGTGGTTAGGTATCCCCCTGCCAATGCCGGGGATATGGGTTTGATCCCTGCTCAGGGAAGATCTCACATTCTGCGGGGCCAACTAAGCCCATGTGCCACAACTTTTGAAGCCTGTGCTCTGCAAGCAGAAAAGCCGCTGCAATGAGAAGCCCGTGCACTGCAACTAGAGAGTAGCCCCCACTCGGTGCAACTAGAGAAAAGCCTACACGGCACCCAGACTCGACTCAGCACAGCCAGTAAATAAATACAAGGAATGGGGGTGGCCAGGAACATGAAAGCCACGGGGGGGGGGGGGGGGGGGGGGGGGGGGGGGGGCCAGGAGGCAGCCTCACACGAGGAGATGGGCACAGATCCATGTCTCCAGGAGAAGCCCCAGGGTGAGACCCTGGGGTGCCATGTGCAAGCAGGGAAGCCATCCCCTGTGCCTGAGTGACTGCTGGTCTGGGGCTTGTCCTTCAGTGTTGAGATTAGTCACTCTCCTGGGCGGCAGCTGGGCTGGTTTTAAATTCTCCCCGGCCTCCTGCAGTTTGTCACTTGGCTAGGAAACTGCCCAGTGTCCTGACGGGACCTGTTTGTCCTAGCATTTTCTTAGCTTCAGCTGTCGCAGACTTTGCAGTGGCAAAGGGAACTGCTCCAGAGGTGTCTGTAGTCCATGGTGGCAGGGAGTGGGCTCCTCCCGGACACTTCTAGCACTTGGAATCCTGGTTGGCTGCTGCTGGAAACCCCGAGTCCCTGTGTGGGTGTATGTTTGAGTTCCGAAATTGCTCTTTGAGAAAGAAGCTCTCTGCTCTGTCACAGAGTTCTCCAGCATTTGGCTATCATTATTGCAGGAGCACGGAGGCACACAGCTCTGATTCCTGGTCCCCTTTAAAGGCTCAGGGCTACAGTTTCTCATCGCCTCTTAGTTGATGGCGGGAGGCTGAAATGACCCTGAGGTCAGCGGTTCCCAATGCTGATCTGCAGATGGGTGGTGACACAGAAGGAAAGGAAAGAGAAAATAAGAGATACATTGTAGCCATGATGATTCTGTTAGTTTCATGTTTTCAACCTGTCATTTCCTGAGAACTCTTCTATCTTCTGAGATGATTTTGTTTTGGGTGTTGATGTCCTTTCTTTCCTGAAAGAGGGTGATGGTAGATGGTAGTGTTACATTTTTCCTAAACTTAGCGCCAACCTGTTTTTTGGTCGGGTGCAGTAGGGGATCTTAGTTCCCCACCCAGGGATCGAACACACACCACCTGTGCTGGAAACACAGTATCTTAACCGAGGGACCATCCTGGAAGTCCCTCAGCCCCAATTTTTTTGGAAATGTTATTGATGGCTGAAGTCTATAGTCTGGGATCTGAGTTTACCTTGAAGAGTAAACAGAGGGCATTGCTTCTAGAAGCAGGGGCTCACTGCTCACACATCTTTTCTCAGTGGAGGCTGACGGCAGCAAAGAATAACAATGGTCTTATTATTATTATTATTTTGGCGTATCTGTTGCGTGCATATGACAGCCGAAGCACCTTAGCTCTGTTCGCACCTGTAATATTCCCAACAGTCCTATGAGGTCCGTGTTATTATTACCTCTGTTAAACAGATGCACAGCCTGAGACACAGAACAGTTAAGCAACTTGGCCAAAGTCACACAGCCAGTCCGTGGCAGAGCTGGGATGTGCACCCAGGTTCCAGGAAATCAGGAGAACGATCTATAACTGATGTATGAAATGACATCCAATGAAGGAAATATGCATGCTTATTCCCCCAAAGGGTAAAGCTGGGACAGAGAGAGGTCTGCAGGAAAGAGAGAAACCCAGGGAACAGCCACGCTCGAGGAGAGCTCCGGAGACAAGACACCAAAGGCGGGGCTGTAATGGAATGTGGCAGCCCAGGAGATGGAGGCGATTCAGGGTGGCCGGCTCCTCGGCACCTTGTTTTGGATGGTGCTCCCCACGCCGCCTTCCCTCCTTCCCTCTCCCCCAGCCTCCTCCTTGCCCCCACCAGGTCTCATCAGAGTGGCTGTGGAGCATGTTTGTTTGATCAACTCACTATAGGAGACACACACACACAGTGATGGAAGAGAAAAAACAACACGAATGATTAAAGCCTGGAAGAATTTTTTTTCTGGGGAAAGACAGAAGGGCTAGGGTTGTCAGCTTCCCAGCAAGGAAGGAAGGAAGGAAGCAGGTGGGGAGGAGACTTCTGCAGGGAGGTGGTAGGGGCCCAGGGAGCCTCTCTCCTAGGGGCTGATATTGTACTCGGAGCTGCCAAGTTGGTTCATATACAGATCAGGGACTGGAGGCCCAGAGAGGGACCAAGTCTTGCTGAGGTCACACAGCCAGTGACAAGGAAATGAGGTGCCAACCAGCTTTGCCCAACTCCATCACATGCCTTTCGTAGTGACTTCTGTGTCCTGGAATCACCAGGCTGCCTGCGCCTGTTCCCCCTGCCTCCCACCTCCCACCCTGGGCCATTTCCTGTAGCACAAAGACAGTTTGCAAAGGGAGACTGGAAACTGGGACTTCAGCAAGGGCTCACGGCCAGTCAGAAGAGCCTCCCGAACACCATGGTGACCCCGTACTCGGGTGCCGCACTTCAGCCCATGTTGAGGAGAGGCAAAACCCTTGGACAGTCCAGTGACATGTGGGTGCTTGCCGTTAGGTTTCCTGTCTCCAGTTTCAAGCACAAGAATATCGGCTACACTCGAAGGAGTGATCCGCAGGATTAATTCACATCTTCTCGCTTAGTAAATGCCAGAGTGGCTTAAATAATGGAGCGGGGAGGCTAAGATACCCGGAGAAAATGAACTGGTAAACTGATCAGACAGGTGACTTGCGTTTGCTGTTCTCCTGTAAGCAGCAAACCCTCTCCTACTGCACTCGGAGGCTTCTGAGATTTGGGAGCTGACTCTTAAGTGGACTCTGCCTTATGTCCAAACTACACCCCAGTCCATAGGCTTTGTTCAAAGGAGAGGTAAAGAGAAGGGCGAGAGAGGAACCCACAGTGATGTGAGGGTCCTGGCCGGAGCTGGGAGCCTCTTCCACCGAAGCAGCAGGGCAGCAGCCGTCTGACAAGTAGCTCCTTAAAGAACAGCCAGCCTTGGGGATGGAGCCAGCCCAAGATGTCACAGCTCCATCCCCAGCCTACGGGTACCCAGGCCAAAGCTCTGCCCTCCAGTATCGTTAGAATATGACTCCCTCAGGTCTTCACTGTAAATCTCTCCCAGCTGCCAGCCTAGGGCCTTCCTTTTCTCCTGTCTGTAAGAACTGGGGCTCCCCTGCTGGCTCAGATGGTAAAGAATCTGCCTGCAAGGCAGGAGGCCCAAGTCTGATCCCTGAGTCAGGAAGAGCCCCTGGAGAAGGGAATAGCTACCCACTCCAGTGTTCTTGCCTGGAGAATCCCATGGTGGGCTACAGTCCAGGGGGTTGTAAAGAGTCAGCTGAGCGACTGACACCCACACAAGAACTGGCAAGTCTTCCCTACGAGCCAGATTCACTGCTCATGCTTCGAGACACTGGACCGCACCTTTGGAGCCCCTGGGAGCTGCTACGGGAAGACTAAGGCACTGATTACTGATGCCATACTTATTACCTGTGTGACCTCAGGCAGGTGGCTTCACTTCTCTGCGCCTCGGTTTCCTAAACTTTCTAAAGGAGTTAATGGTATCCTATTCATAGTGTTCTGAGACATCAGTAAAATATAACTGATGGGAATGTAAAATGGTGCAGCTGCTGTGGAAAACAGTGGGGTGGTTCCTCATAAAATTAAAAATAGAATTACCATCTGACCCAGCAATTCCACGGCTGGGTACATGGCGCAAAGAATCAAAAGCAAGCATCTGAACAGGTATTTGTACACTCGTGTTTATAACACTATCATTTTCAGTAGCGAAAAAATGTCCATCAGTGGATGACTAGATAAGCAAAATGTGGTATATACATTAGAAAGGAATGTTGTTGTTATTCAGTTGCTAAGGCATGTCCACCTCTTTGCAACTTCATGAACTGCAGCACACCAAACTTCCCTGTCCTTCACTGTCTCTCTGAGTTTGCTCAGACTCGTGTCCATCAAGTCGGTGATGCCATCCAACCATCTCATCCTCTGTCGTCCCCTTCTCATCCCTCTTTCAATCTTTCCCAGCATCAGGGTCTTTTCAAATGAGTCAGCTTTTCGCATCAGGTGGCCACAGTACTGGAGCTCCAGCTTCAGCATCAGGCCTTCCAATGAATATTCAGGACTGATTTCCTTTAGAATTGACTTGATCTCCTTGCAGTCCAAGGGACTCTCAAGAGTCTTCTCCAGCACCACAGTTTGAAAGCAGCAATTCTTCGGCGCTCAGCCTTCTTTATGGTGCAACTCTCACATCCATACATGACTGCTGGAAAAACCATAGACTAGATGGACCTTTGTCAGCAAAGTGATGTCTCTGCTTTTTAATATGCTGTCTAGGTTTGTCATATCTTTTCTTCCATGGAGTGTCTTTTAATTCCATGGCTGTTTCATTCATAAAATAATGTAGTACCAAAAAGCATAGTGGGGAAGGAGCAGAGGGAGAAAAAGAGGAAAGAACTGGTACTAAAATTAGAGAAACGTCAGTGTGAACCATTACTTTGTTACGACTTTATTTGGATATGCTTGCTAGAGGGGAAGGGCAAATTCCCAATGCCTGGGATTTAGGACTGTGTATATGCATGTAAGTGTATGTGCAAACATACACTTTTTGTGGACACTAAATACTCATTGGCCTGCCTTCCTGTCTAACTTCAGTGGAGGGACCCATATGGCCTAGTAAAAATCTAAACTGCATGGAAGTCCTGGAGTGGTGGGGAAGGGGAGCAGAGGGGAAGGAAGGGGAGGCCAAGGGTGCAGACAACCCAGCTCATCTGCCCTCCCAGACCAGGTTCCCAGAGGTCCTTTTCCTTACCACCTGTGTGTGAGAAGCTTTCATCAGTGTCTGTGGCTCAAGGGTGAGTCTGAACAGAGAGACCCAGAATGCTCATCCCTAGAGATCATCCTGCTGGGCTGGGGCTTGCTGAGAGGCAGCTGTCTGTCCCCTTTGAGGCTCGGGCCAGACAACGCCCATACAACCGCAGACCTGAGCTAGTGCTGCAGTTTCCAGGGGCAGGAAGTGCCAGGGCTGGGGGCTGTTACCAACAGTGCTGGCCCCGTCCTTGAGCTTCTGATTCAGCAGATGAAGCCTGAGAACTGGCATCACTAACAAGCTGCAAGTGATGCTGATACCTTTGGGTCCTCCCTCCGAGAACCCCTACTGGGAGAACCATTGAGCCTTGTCAATCAAAGTGTTATCCTTGGCTCAGCAACAGGGGCCTCATCTGGGGTTTGGGTAGACAAGCAAAACCTCAGGCCTCACCCCAGAACCCACACCTGATGAAATTGAATCTACATCGGAACAAGACCCCAGGCAAATTGTATACACGCTCCCTGCATTGATGGGAATAATTGGTCTCTTGGCCTTTCAGCAGAGCCCCAGCCCAAGGCAAAGACCTTGACCCGTCAAACCAGGGGAAAGTTGTCTGAGGTTCCCTGTTGCCCATCAGAGTTGGCCTTCACCCTTAGATGGATGTCAGAAAAATCAATAGTGGTTATTATTACAGCCAGATGCCTGTGTGCACACCAGTTTTCATACGCTATTTCACACATGTATTATAAAACCCTGGACAAGACTTCCCTGGTGGTTCAGTGGTTAAGACTCTGAGCTTTCCATGCAGGGGGGCACAGGTGTGATCCCTGGTTGAGCAACTCAGATCCCACCTGCCACAACGGTGAGACCTAAAAAAGCATACACATATTAGAACCCTGGAAAGAAACCATTTTATGGATGAGTAAACTGAGACTTGCGTAAAGTAACTGCTTAATAAACACACACAAAAAAGAACTGAATTTCATCAAGGTCTAGCTGGTCGTTCCCAGAATGCCAGGGTTTAGCCCTGTGGATTAACCTGCTTCTCTTTCTTTCCCCTCCCAAAGTGAGGGCCTGGCCATGAAGTAAGGCAAGGAGAAATCTTAAACAAGTGTTGAATTGACGTTTTAAGTGAGCTTAAGGAGGCTGCAATGTCTGTACCAGAATAACCATGATCCATGGCTGGAGCAAGTGATAGAAATTTCCAGAGAAAACTGCTCAGCCACCTGGCCTGTGTCACTAAGCCCCCTCATGCATTTGGCCTGGATGTGATCATTCACACAGCTGACGGCCCCACTTCACAGTTGGCACGTGCAGTAACAGTTCCCTAGAGTTCTTGGGGTTCCTGAGTGGTTTTGGTGGCCTGCCCAGCCAGCAATCCAATTCCAAACTCCATTCTCAGTTATAAAAAGCAGAGGAATTGATGAGGGAGGCCTCTAGGGGTGATCGAAGGCCAGTAGAGGGGAGCCTTTTAAAACCAATCTGCTACTTCAGATAAAGACAGCCTCGAGCCAGGCTGGAAGCCAGGAATTTAATTTTATTTATTTTTGCCGTTACCTTCTATTTAGGGCAAGGGATATTGGTATTCTATTTATGGCAGTGATATTAAGGGTTCCTTTGATGATAAACCCATTTACGTTTTTAAGTGAGTCAGTTTCAAGAAAATATTGTCAGTAGAGTGGGATCAGCAAAACACAGGGAGGTAGACCCCGAAATGACTGAAGCTGACGCCGTGACGCTGTGCTTGCTTGACTTCTCTTTGGGACCCTTATCTGCCCCCTTGGCAGCAGAGCCGTGACAAGTCCTTGTAGAACTTCTACAGAGAGAGAGTTAATCTTCCAGATTAACTATTCCAGATACAATGTCTCACTGTATCTGGGAAATTGCCCAGTGCACAAAAAAAGAATCCTCCAGTGAAACAATACTATGGACGACTCAAAAGGCAAGGGCAGTTGAGCCCCTCCCCAGGCCACAGCGGCACTACTAAGGGAGACCCCCTCCTGGCCCCCCAGGCTCCCAGCATCCTCTGCTGTTGCTGCTAGGTTGCTTGAGTCGTGTCCAGCTCTTTGTAGACCCCATGGACTGTAGACCCCCAGGCTCTTCTGTCCATGGGACTTTCCAGGCACGAATACTGGAGTGGGTTGCCGTTTCCTCCTCCAGGAGATCTTCCTGACCCAGGGATCAAGCCCACGTCCCTTATGCCTCCTGTATTGGCAAGTGGGTTCTTTACAGCTGGCACCTCCTGGGAAGCCCTGTTTTTCACAACTCACATTTCTTGCATGGTGCTTTTCCTGCCTGCCAGACTGTAGCTTTAGGAGGGCTAGGACCATTTCAGATCTGTGCTGCATTGGTTCAGTACTTTCAGCCCCTTGCACAGTGCCTGGCAGAGAGTAAGTGCTGGTTTGGAGAACAAAGAAAGGAAAGGAGGGAGGGCAGGAAGGAGGGAGTCAGTTCCAGAGAAATGCTCAGAACAGCCCCTGCCACCTGCATTCCACAATCATTTATTTATTCCTTTCCATGGTCAAAGAGAAAATATAGTGGGTTACATGGGCTCCTGTGTAACTGTCTGATTTGAGACCCATTGAGGGCTGCCTACTTTTCCTTTTCCCTCGATTCCATGGACAAAGACCAGCTCACTGTTAAAGTTTTCCTAGCAGGGTAATTCATGGTGCTATACAAGCTCCATGGCCTGGTACGCAGAAGCCAGGGGGATGTGGATGTGGCCAGAATTGGGAATCTAGTAAGCTGGCTCCTGGCAGGCTGAGATCATGCTGATAACAAAGAGATTAATAAGGGTCTGCAACCTCCTCTATCCTGTAGTATCCAGGAGGGTTTTTCAATCAATGCTGGTCTAGCCGGCTTAATGGTACCTAATCTTAAACCTTCTGAAGCTGGAGCATTTGAGAGTTGAGATCAATTGAGATAAAATAAAGTAAAATGTGTTGAACTTTTTGGATTTGGGGTCTTCATCAGAGCTCCATTGTGCGGTGTTGTTTTTATTTTCTGTCTTGAAAATAGGCAGAGATTAGCCACTGGAAAGGGTTGTCTGCCAGGATCAGATGATGATACATTTGCTTTTGTTCTTCTTTTTTTCTCTCTTGCACAAGATGAGTCTTCATGAGGGAAAGATCCATTCCATCCTCTTCATCTCCATATACCCAGGGCATGTCACCTGGTAAACGCTCAATGACTAAATCTCAAATACAGCATTTCACTGTAGCCAGCACACTCTGTGCCATGGGCCACGTCTGCGGGAAGAGTCAGTCTGTTCCTGATTTGGTGCAGAAACAGCAGCCTTACAAGGCATCCAAGGACCCTGGAGAAAACCTCAGGAATACTGGTACCTGTTATGAGCCTTGTGTAGTCGTCACAAGACATCTGATTTGCCACATGCAGGGCTCACGTTCCCTGTGCAAGATGCTGGTGACATGCAAAGATGTTGTTGTTCAGTCACTAAGTTGTGTTCAACTCTTCACGACCCCATGGACTGCAGCATGCCAGGCTCCCCTATCCTTTGTCATCTGCCAGAGTTTGCTCAGACTCATGGCCACTGAATCAGTGATGCCATCTCATCCTCTGTCATCCCCTTCTCCTTTTGCCTTCAATCGTTCCCAGCATCAGGGTCTTTTCCAATGAGTCAGCTCTTTGCATCCAGTGGCCAGAGTATTGGAGCGTCAGCATCAGTCCTTCCAAGGAATATTCAGGGTTGATTACCAACGTTTGTTGGATCGTAGAGAAAGCAAAGATGAACACAGCACAGAAGAAGTGCTCGAGGAGTTTGTGATCTGATGGAGGAGAGAATTCTTGTGTGATGATGAGAAACATGTCATCATCACAGGTGAGTAAGAGTTGAGAGAGCTGCCACCTCAAAGGCAGGCCCTGAGCTCTGAGGACCTCAATTTCCCCATCTGTAAAGGAGGTTCCAGAAACCACAGATCTTCTCCAGCTCCCCAGCATCACTACTGGGTACCTTCCCTGTTGAGTGAATTCAGACTCGCTGGAAACATCTGATCCTTTTGCTATGCCTCGAAATTCCTTGCCCTGAAATGCTAGAGCAGGGTAATAAATAGGCGCTGAGCTATTTTCACCTACCACCTGCTCTACATTTAAAAGAAAAAAAAGTCACTCTAAAGGAGGGGGAAGGCAGACTTACACACTGAGGGTCTTCCACATGCCCAGCATCTCAGTAGGTGTTCTCACATCTCAGTGAAGCCTCTTGATGAACTCACAGCATCTTTATTCCCCACATCTCAGTACCACTTGAAGCATCATCCGGTTACAGCAGGACTGGTGTTCCAGATAAATCATGCTCAGTATTCCATGCTTCCCTGATGGTAAAGAATCTGCCCTACAATGCAAGAGACCTGTGTTTGATCCCTGGGTCAGGAAGATCCCCTGGAGAAAGAAATGGTTACCCACTCCAGTATTTTTTATTTATTTATTTATTTTTTAAATTGAAGGTTAATTGCTTTGCAGAATTTTCTTGTTTTTCTATCACAGATTAACAAGAATCAGCCATAGGTATGCCCATGTCTCCTCCTTCCTTAAACTCCCTCCCATTTCCCTCCCCTCCCACTGTTATAGATTGTTACAGAGCCCCTGTTTGAGTTTCCTGAGTCATACAGCAAATCCCCATTGGCTATCTATTTTACATATGGTCATGTAAATTTCCATATTACTCGCTCCATACATCTCACCCTCTCCTCTGCTCCTCCCATGTCCATAAATCTGTTCTCTAGTTTCTCCATTGCTGCCCTGTGAATAAATTCATCAGTACCATCTTTCTAGATTCCATATATAAGCGTTAGTATATGATACTTATCTTTCCCTTTCTGACTTACCTCACTCTGTATAATAGGCTCTAGGTTCATCCACCTCATTAGAACTGACTCAAATGTGTTCCTTTTTATGGCTAATTTTCCATTGTATATATGTACCATAGCTTCTTTAGCCATTCATCTGTAAGTGGACATCTAGGTTGCTTCCATGTTCTAGCTATTGTAAAGAGTGCTGCAATGAACATTGGGGTACATGTGTCTTTTTCTTGCCTGGAGAATCCCATGGACAGAGGAGCCTGGCGGGCTATAGTCCATGGGGTCACAAAGTGTCAGACATAACTGAGCAACTAACTTTCACTTTCATACTATGTTTTAGAAAACACGTGGGTGTGTGTAATAAAATATAGAAAAGCTGGCATCACTCAGAGCCCAGCTGGACCATTTTGGAAGCCTTCTTCCTTCAGTCATAGCCAGGAAGATTCATTTTCGCCAGCAAGCATCTCAGCCTAGTGACAGTCACCGGCCTCAGGGGTGAGCCTTGCCATGTCGTAGAAACAAAAATTGACCATATGGTGCTGATGGCTGATGACTCAGCCAGGAGCTCCAAAGAGGAAGCCTACTCAGGGCGGGGAGCAAGAGAGACCTTTTCTGGAGAAGGTGGGATTGGTGCGGGACTTGAAGGAATGGTCCAAGACTTAGCTGCAAGAAGAAAGAAGTTGATGATTCAGATGGGGAGAATGGCCTGAGCCAAAGAAGGTTCACGTGCTCATCAAGGAGCTGCTGCTACCTTTGGGGCTTGGCTGGAGTGGGGGCTTCAGGAGGATCCGAGGGTAGAGGAAAACAGGATGGAAAGGGGTTGCAGAGTTAAGTTGTCAGGGGCTCTGAAACTCAAAAAATGAGATTCTTTGAGGGGTTGCTTTGGTCTAAGCTGGGCTTGAACTCTAAAGAGCCTGTGATACATTTCGGGAGATCCAGTTGCTCAGTCGAGTCCCACTCTTTGTGATCCCATGGACTGTGGCCCGCCAGGCCCCTCCATCCATGGGATTTCCCAGGCAAGAATACTAGAGTGGGTTGCCATTCCCTTCTCCAGGGGATCTTCCCGACCCAAGAATCGAACCCAGGTCCCCTGCATTGCAGGCAGATTCTTTACCATCTGAGCCACCAGGGAACCCCATGGACCTCTTGAAATTTTAGGCATTTTTCTGGACGGAGGATCCATACATTTTGAAGGATTCTTCAGGGAACCCACAAAGCTGAAGAGGAGCTGCTATGAACAATTGGGACCCTTGAAATGTTTTGAATGTGCAGATTGTATGTTGCTGAAAGGGGCAGAATCTGCGGGGGACCACCTGGGTCATCTCTAGAAGCAGCATGGAGGGAGGGCAGGGGGCAGGGGGCTGCGAGTAGAAAGGAAGAGCAAACTAGGGAGTCTCAGTTACAGAGAAGAAATGACAACACTCTGGGAACGTCCAGGATGGCTGAACCCACTGTGTGTATCAGAATCCAGAGGGGTAGCTGTGCCTTAATGAGGAGTTTAACTTTAAACATGATGATTTTAAGAGGACAAAGTTCATCTATGTAGGAATGAAGACATTTAAAAATCATTGAGTCACCAATTATTGGAGCTTAGGGACAAAAGAAGCCAGCCAGCCCGATTCCCAGTATTTTCCAGGCATGACAATCACACTCCAAGATGGGGATGGACTTCTCTGAGATCCCCTAGATGGTAGATAACTGTGACCAATATGTAAGGAATAATATTTAGGGGAGAGGTCAGAGCTGAGATGGAGATTGCAAGCCAGCTGGAGGGAGACAATTGAAGCCATGAGTGTAGCCACCTTTAACGTTGCTGAGATCCCAGGATTAAGCTACGAGAGTTGGAAGCAGGAACAAAAGGAGAAAGGCCATAGTGAAGGACCAAGAAGCGTGAGAACCAAGAGGCCAGAGCAGTCACCCGGTGGGTGCAGGGTGGGTATGAACACCCCCTGCAGGAGCGTGCCTGGGATGAAGGTGCCCCAGGGCCACCAGCTGGGGCATCAGTAGGCTCCTGGGGCCAGGAGGAGAAGGGGACGACAGAGGATGAGATGGCTGGATGGCATCACCAACTCAATGGACATGAGTTTGAGCAAGCTCCAGGAGTTGCTGATGGCCAGGGAGGCCTGGCGTGCTGCAGTCCATTGAGTTGCAGAGTCGAAAACGACTGAGCGACTGAACTGAACTGGTGCTGTGTGAGTGATTCCTTGGTGTGGTAAAGTGATGTGAAATTTCAGAGAGCTCCCTGATTAAAGCGGGCCGTGATTACAGTCCGGCCATGCCAGAGGGTTAAGAAGCAAAGAGAAGCAGGTCAGGGGCAGACAAGAGTCAGAAGGAGAATGTCTTACAAATAAAAAGGCATATTTGTAAACATAAGGTAAGGAAACAACGAGGGAAGAGAAGGAAAGCGGGAGGTTGTAGGAAAATGCCACAACCTTGAGGCAAAAGTAGGACCAATAAACAGGTGAGGGTGAAGATTCACAGGCCACCTTAGGGGGCGAGGAGGTCCCAGCAACAACATAAATTTTCGATAGGGAAAACTGGGATCCGTTAACACATCAGGCTCCTCTTGCTTGGGGACCCTGGCTTGTGCACACCCTTCTGCCTCATGCTCTTCCCATAGCCCTTCTGAGGCTGCCCCCTTGTATTTTAGGGTGCTGACAAAATGCCACCCCCAATCAGCCCTTCCCTGCCCACTCCCCCATACACACTCAGTCTCAAATCACCACTTCTCCTGGCTCCTCCTTGGCCTCACCCCAGGTATGACTGAGTGGCTGTGATTCTGTTTCCTGTGTATGCGTATGTGTGTGCTTCTTGTCTCCAAATCTCAGTTTTAAGCACCTTCAGACTGGAGACTGTCTCCATCCCCAACGGGGAGCCCAGAGTCCAGCCAGGGGCCCATTACAAAGTAGGGGCTCCATGAACACACACTTACTGGAACAAAAAGAAGACAAGGCCTCTTCTCAAAAAGGTTTACCAGGAACAACAATGAAAATTAAATAAAAAAAGGATCTGCCAAGTTGTTTACACAGACTCCTCATCTCCTTTACTCTTCACGGCTTACTCATTTTAACGGGTGAGGAAGCTCCATTTTAAAGAGTCCGGTAAGGAAGGCAGAGTCAGGGATCTCATCAAAGCCTGTGTTCTTTCTGGCAGCCTCATTTTCTGACAGTTTTGGGTCAAAGAGGCATTTCCATCAAGAGAACCAGAGGCTAGATCTCGTTCTCTAGTCCCTGAGGCCAGGTGCTAGGGAGGCCTTGGGCTCCCCTCCCCGTTCTCGCCGGCAGCTTCACGCAGTTCCGAATGTACGCATGCAAAGCGTTCACGTGCGGGTGTTTTACTAGGTAGAAACAAAGCATTAAATTTCGCGTCCACTTGTCACTCCACTGCGGTCACTCCACTGGGAAGTCTGCAGGTAGAGTTCTCTTTGCATCTTTACTTCCGGCCTCACTGGGTCGTCGCCACCGCGCATGCGCTTTCTCCAGTTGCGATACCCAGGCCTCTCGGGTGCAGCGGCTTCTCTTGTTGGCGGAGCACGGGCTCTAGAGTGCAGACTCAGTGGTTGGGCACACGGGCACAGGGCCCCTGCAGGTGGCATGGGGAATCCTCCAGGACCAGGGATCAAATTCGAGCCTCCTGCTTTGGCAGGCAGACTCTCAACCCCTGGACCACCAGGGAAGTCCCTTCTCTTTGCATCTTGATTATTCTAAGCCCCAGGGAGGGGCCAGGGTGTCCCCCCGCCCCTTCACCCTGGCCTTCTCCCCTGGCATTTCCTACAGGAATGTGATGGCAGGAGAAATGGGAAGAGAATGAGGCTCTGAGGGAGCCCCCAGATACCGAGCCCTCAGTGAGAAGTTGGGCCAGTGTCCCCTGGGCACCACCCAAAGCCCAGACCCTGGAGGTAGGGAGCCTGTATCTGTGATGCCACCTTGGGCCCCAGCCCACTCTGGACGTCAGGACCGATGCTCAGGGCAAGAAGAAAAGCAAAGGAGGCGGCACCCTGTTAACCCACCTTTGTTCCTCTCCCTTGCGCCTGTTCAGAACAGAAACCAGTTTCCCAGCCTTCTGCACAGCCTGAACATCCTGTCTGAAGCTGCTGGGAACATTACAAGTATTAGGGCCAAAGTCTCCTGGAGTGAGGGGGTAGGAATCGAGTCGGATGGGACAACCCCAGGTCCCTTGCACACTCCCTGGATGGCTTCACACCACTTGCTTATAGCTGTGGCAGGTGCTGGCAGGTGGCACGGGATGTTGCAGGCAGGTGATGTTGCGAGCATTTCTGGAATCAGGTATGGTGTCCCAGGTAGAAGGGCCGCCTGGCCCTGCTCTCTGGCTTCTCTTCAGGGTTTGCTCCTGTTACACTAAGCCTCAGTTGTGACTGAGCTCAGGCTTTCACCTCCATCCCCACTCCCACCTTTTGCAGTAGTTCCTGAATTGGCGATGATCCATCAGACAGAGTTAGGGTCAAATCCTGCAACTCTTGGATAGGATGCGTAACATCTCTAAGCAAAATAGGGGTCATAAAAAGGCCCACCTCTCAGGGCTGCAATAGGGACAGAGGAGAAAAGTCCACAGTGAGAACTTGGTCTGTGTGTGCCCCATGGTAAGTGCCCAGGCAGTGTTAACTCTGTGATGGTCACCCCTCTACTGTCCACCCAAGCAGAGTCCTCCTCAAGCCCCCGTTCAGAAGACTGATTCAGCATCAACCTGGGCACAGCCTTGGGTGCCACCATCTTCCCTACGCCCAACTGCACTGACCCCCTACCTGCTACCAGATGCAGTGGTGTTTTTTTGAGTGAAATCAGTTTCCCTGCCCTCAAGCACCAGGGCTGGAGTTCATTTTCTCCACCTTCACCTCTGGCCCTGGGCTTTGCTGTCTGAACTTTACTCCAAAGCAATCCGAAAGGAGCTCACAGAGAGGACCTGAAGGGCAGATTCCGTCCCCAGTTCCTGTCCAGAGCCATGGAGTCCTGTAGAACACAGGCTGGGGATGTGGGTGGAGACCACAGCTGAGCCCTGAGACTTTAGGGCTGAGGATCCTTGCAGACCCCAGGCCCGCTTCCTCTTACTAGTCTGTCGGTCGGTGACTCAATCAGCGAGTCCCAGAAGGCAGCCTCGTGCCACTTCACAGAGAGGAAGGAGCTCCCAAATTTTCACCTCCAGAACGGAATATTGCCTGTGGGGTGGGGAGGACAGTGCCCCTGGGTAGTCCTCTTCTGCTGTGATTGATTTTATCAATCAGCATCTTGTCAGTTGTCATTGAAAGAGAACTAGTAACTAACCCCTGCCACTTCCTGTTGGGCTTCCCTGGTGGCTCGATGGTGAAAAACCTGCCTGGCAATGCAAGAGACGCAAGAGATGCAGGTTCGATCCCTGAGTCGAGAAGATGCCCTGGAGGAGGGCATGGCAACCCACTCCAGTAGTCTTGCCTGGAGAATCCCATGGACAGAGGAGCCTGGAGGGCTACCATCCACGGGGTTGCAGAGAGCTGGACACGACTGAGCATGAACACGTGCCACTTGCTATACACCCGCGGGTCCTGTAGGCTTGCTGTATCTGGCATAAGTGAGGCTTCTGGGTCAGGAAAGGTCATGGGGAAGGTGACATGAGCTGACTTTGCTACCTGAGTAGTAGTGGCTCTGGCGATCCCAAACTCAGATCCCTTCAAGGTCTAAGCAGGTCACATAAATAAGTGAAACAGCTCAGTGTAAGACAATAGGAAGTGGTGTGGACTCCCAGTGAGGCTCGGCTCCACCGATTCATATGGGTCAGGGCTGCCAGTACTTCTCATTGTTCAAAAGAAGCCAAAACTTGATACTGAGTTGGCCAAAAAATTCATCCGGATTTTCCATACAGTGTAACAGTTCAGCACTGGCATGCACACACTGCTGTATTTAAAATGGATAGCCGTCTATGGGGTCACACAGAGTTGGACATGACTGAAGTGACTTAGCAGCCAGCAAGGACCTACTGTATAGCCCAGGGAACTCTGCTCAGTGTTATCTACCACCCTGGATGGGAGAGGGGGTTTAGGGGAGAATGGATACATACATGTATGCCTGAGCCCCTTTGCTTCTTGCTTACAACTATCACAGCACGGTTCACTGGCTGTACTCCAATATAAAATAAAAAGTTTGAAAAACGAACAAAGTTTTTGGCCATCCCAGTGTTTTATATTTTATAATGGCTATTCCCTTGAGTTTTTACCATTGGCATTTTAATTATAAAAGACTTAACATTATACAAATCTCCCCCCCTGCCCACCAAATACATATTTATGCCAAATACCATCTGGGGCTGGCAGGTCATAAATGCTGACTTAAGTAAACTTGGAAAACAGAATAAAGGATTCTGGGGAGAGAGGATAATGTTCAAAGGCACCATCTTGTGACCCGACACATTCCAGAAACTGCCCCTTGCTCCGTGGAGGCAGCTGCTGGGCGTGTGAGAAGGTGAAGGTGAGGACCGAGAGGGCCAGCTCGGAAAGGGTCTCCTGTGCTGTGCTAAGGATCTGTGCTGACTCATTTTGAGAGCAGTGGGACTTGATGAGGGAACCCAGAAGAGTTCCGAGGAGGAAGCGCCATGCATTTTGGAAATCTGGGTCCCACGTGGGAGCAGTTGGCAAGGAGTGCTTCTCTGCAGACAGGGAGCTCAGACAGAAGCCACGGCAGAGGACCCAAGGGAATCGCACCTGCTGTCCTCGAGTGGGAGCGTCTGAAGGCTGGGTGATCTTGAGGGGAAGCCTGGGAAGAGAGGGTGGGGAGTGCCCGCAGCACCCTGATTCTGCATGACTGCTATTCCCTGAGAGAACACTGGGAGAGAGCGAGTTGAGGTGTGAGTGACGGTCAGGTCTGAGGTCTGGTGGGGGGGTGTCTGGGCTCTTCTGTGATTCTGGCACCTGGAGCGCACCATGCCTGAAGGTGCATTGGGAGTTGTGGGCATGTAGATGAACAATGGAAGGGGGGGCTTCACAAGGCCTAAGGGTGGGCTCTGAGCAACTGGGATATGTAGGGGAGGGGCTGAGAAGGAAGGGCTGGGAGGAGCAGCTGAGAAGAGTATCAAAGACAACCCGAAGGTCTTGACACGTGATGAAGGAGGAGGGGATCTAGGACCTAGGGGACACTTCTGAGCCCATTCAGGAGAAATGATATGTAGTCAACCCACCCAGGGGCCAGGCCATGCTCTGCGGGTCCCATAGGGGCTCCATCCAGCACAGCTGTTGGACAGGCCACACCCAGGCCTTGGCAACATGACTGTCAGACATGCCTCTTATGCTGTTTAGCTGAGCATGTCTTGCTGAAGTAAAGAAAGGGCATTAATTTACTCCTGGGCAGGGCTCCCCTCTGGACAGCCTCAGAGCCATCAGACAGCGCAGCAGTGGCAGCGGGAGTCATGGTTCTGCAGCCCATTTTCTTCCGTCCATACGTGCATATGTGCTAAGTCTGAGCCAGGCTTCCCTGTCCATGGGATTCTCCAGGCAAGACTACTGGAGTGGGTTGCCATGTACAGTGGGTTGCCGTGCCCTCCCCAAGGAGATCTTCCTGACCCAGGGATCGAACCCTGTATCTTATGTCTCCTGCATTGGCAAGGTGATTCTTTACCACTAGTGCCACCTGGGAAAACCTTTTCTTCCGTCCACTGTGCTTTATTTCTCCCTAATGGACCGCCCTTGGTGGAAGACAACCTCCCTGAGGACAGCTGTTCCAAGGGGGTCAGTGGCCTGCGGCAGTGGTTTATTCTGATTCCCAAGGCAGCAGCCATCACCTTCAATAGCAATATTACAACTAACACTGACGTCTGCCCGGGGCTTCTCGCTGTGATCCCACCGTAGGACCCTGCTTTGCAAAGAAGGAAGGATGTCAAGACCTCAAGAGGCCAAGGACTGCAAAGCTAGAGCCTGATGGGAGTCAGAACTCCAGCCCGCTCCTTGATAGCCTCACTGTCCCCCTTCCAGACGACAGCGCATTTCCGTGAGTGATGACTGCTGGTTCAGACCAGCAGAGTGGGGAAGGGGGCGCATCAAACATCTGGAAGGAAAGTGACTTTAAAGTCCTCCCCAACCCGGAGGCCCTCCAGGGATTTTCTCGGGGAAAGGCTGCAACTGTGTTAGTAGGGACACAGCCTCTGAATGCTGGTCCGTCAAGAAGTGAACAAAAGAGAGAGAACAAAGGCCGGCTTCAGACAGAGGCCTTTCAAGTCCCAGCAAGCTGGGTTCAAGAGCGCGGCATGTGGGATGGGCGTTCTGCTTCTCTTTGAAGAGCATGGATTTATCCACACCATGTGACATGAATGAAACGAGGAGTTTTCGGGCCGCCAAACCTCTCCATGAAGGTTTTGCAGGAGGCAAGGCACTGTCAGTAGTGGACACACACGGAAGTGTGGTGGCTTGAATGTTTTTGTCCCCACCAGATTCACACGTTGAATCCTAAAGCCCAGGGTGATGGTTATTAGGAGAGGGGGCCTTTGAGATAGGTCATGAGGGTGGAGCCCTCATGAATAAGGTTAGTGCCCCTATGGAAGAGGCTCCAAAGACCCCTCACCCCTTCTGCCTTGTGAAGATACAAGATGCCTGTGACCCAGGAGGGGGCCCTCATCTGGCCACCCTGGCACCCTGATCTCAGACCTCTAGCCTCCAGAATGCTGAGCAATCAACCAGTGTTGTTTATAAGCCTCCCAGGCTATGGCATTATGTTCTGGCTGCCCAAATGGACTAAAACACGGTTGAATGAATTTCATATAAAACTCCTCCTAAGCATAACTCTTCATGGCTAGATCATATTTTATCCTTATTGGTGTGGTCCCAGTGGAGACTCGGACTTGAATATTTTCCCAGTTAGCTCATCACATGTCTCGCAACTACTTATTGAGTAACCTTTGCCTGTGTGTGTGCTAGGTTGCTTCAGTTGTGCCGACTCTTTCGTGACCCCGTGGACTGTAACCCACCAGGCTCCTCTGTCCGTGGGATCCTCAAGGCAAGAATACTGGAGTGGGTTGCTATGCCTTCCTCCAGGGGATCTTCCCAACCCAGGGATTGACGCTGTATCTCCTGCGGCTCCTACGTTGCAGACAGATTCTTTACCACTGAGCATTGGGGAAGCCCTGTATAACCTTTGCTTCCTCTTAAGTCTCAAGCATCTCCCTGACTATATATTAAATCCTTATGTGCACTAGGTGAAGGGCAGGGTACAGGGGCCAGCGTTCTGCAGGCACACGTGGTTTGACCACATGCAACTTGAATCCCTGCTCTGCCAGTTTATTTGCTAGGGTTGACCCTGGGCAAATCACTTAACCTTTTTGAGCCTGTGTGTCCTATTTATAAAACCAAAATATGCAAATTAACATGCCACTGGTACAGTGCCTGGCACAGGGTGAAGCTCAAGCAAAGAAAGTTACTCACCATTTTCACTGCTCTCTTGGAATCCACATCCCCATCCTAAGGATGGGTTTTGTTAACATGTCTGTTTGCCACTGGTATTGTCACCTGGAACAGTGAAGCCATTGCTCTTGGGGAGTAAATTCTAGTGGAGAGGGAGCCAAGGATGCTGTTGAAAAGAAATTCAACCATATTTAGTATTTGAAAATTTTGTAAAACTAAAATATTTTATAAAAATATTTTCTGTATTTTGAAAGAAAGCAATGCTGGACACAATCTTGTTGGGTGTGAATATAGAGAAAAATTGTGATTTTAATTGGGGAGGGTGCCCTCTGTCTGGGGAACAGAATCAAGGAGGAAGTTTGTGTCATTATTAGTAGAACCTTAAAGTGTTTGAGAGGAGATGATTTAAAATAATGGATTTCCAGAGCCAGAAGGAATCTGAAAGATGCCCCGAGGACTCTAACCTTTCTCTCCACTTGGGGCCATTTATCATGTGTCTTCCCAGTAGCTTATTTCCTCCAGGGGAAGAAGGTTTGTCCAAGCCCACTCTGCGGCCAGACCCAGGAAGCCCTGACTTTACTAATCCAGGAAGGGAGACATGCCACCATCATCAGAAGCTGACAGAGTTCAAATAAGATGGAGACAGACTTGCCCATCACAAGATGTTCGTACAAGAGCACTTTTGATAGCGTGATGGGGACATGAACCAGAATGGAATGGCAGGGGAGATGGTGAAGCAAGGAGTCACTGGTAGTGCAGACGTCTGCAGATGCTGGCGAGAGACAGAGAAGTAGTGAGGGCTGTATGGGAGGAGGGTCAGGTCGTCTCCTGGAGGTGAGACAAGCAAACGTACCTAAATGCGAGTGGGGATGAGCCAGCTGTGTGGCGACGCGACCAGGCGCTGGTCTGAGCCAGCCTGCTGGGTTCAAACCGTGGCACCCCCTGCTTGGGGGTTGTGTGGCCCCGGCAGGATTCCCCCCCTTTCTGTGCCTCTGTTTGTTCTCATGTAGAAATGCATCATCATTTCTGCATCCTCAGGCTACTGTGAGGCTTACATGAACTAATACAAAATTTGCAGAATGGAGTCTGACATATACAAAGACCAAGATAAAGACTAGAATTATTAGGCAGCTGGAAGGAAACTGCAAAAAGATGAGGAAGAGAGAAGAAATAGTTGATAGAGTAATAATCACGGAAGACTGGAAAGGATGCATTTCAGAGCACAGGTAGAGGTATCGGGTTTGGGTAAGAGGACAGCTGCCTTCTCTGTTGCAACAAAGGATGGGAGGAGGCAGCTTCCTTCTATTTGTAAATATTCGCAGACCTTTCATGATGTCCAGGCACTAGAGGCATAGCAGTCAACGAGACAGGCGCAGTACTTCTGTCATGGAGCTCTCAGTCCTGTGGCAAAGGAAGACCATGCGCATAATACATGATAGAGTGATGAAAGTGTTAGTCACTCAGTCATGTCAACTCTCTGCAAAAATATGGACTGTAGCCCGCCAGGCTCCTTTGTCCAAGGAATTCTCCAGGCAAGAATACTAGACTGGGGAGTCATTCCCTTCTCCTAGGGATCTTCCTGACCCAGGGATTGAACTTGGGTCTCCTGCATTGCAGGCAGATTCTTTACTCTCTGAGCCATCAAGGAAGCAGTCATTTATGGATGTGAAAGCTGGACCATAAAGAAGGCTGAGCACTGAAGAATTGATTCTTTTGAACTGTGGTGCTGGAGAAGACTCTTGAGAGTCCCTTGGACAGCAAGGAGATCAAACTAGGCAATCCTAAAGGATATCAAACCTGAATATTCCCTGGAAGGACTGATGCTGAAGCTCCAATACTTCAGCCACCTGATGCAAAGAACCAACTCATTGGGAAAGACCTTGATGCTGGGAAAGATTGAAGGCAGGAAGAGAAGTGGATGACAGAGGATGAGATGGTTGGATGGCATCATCAACTCAATGGACATGAGTCTGAGAAAACTCCAGGAGACAGTGAAGGACAGGGAGGCCTGGAGTGCTGCAGTTCATGGGGTCACAAAGAGTTGGACATGACTGAGCGACTGAACAAGTGATGTAAAGATACAAGGAGATGGGAGAGAGGAGGACCTCCATGGAGGAGGACAGCAGGTGCAGTGTTGAATGGGACGGGCAGGGAAGGCCACTCTGAGAAGGTCCGATTTGATCAAGCCTTGAAAAAAGAGGAAAGGGAGGAGGGAGCCATGGAGTATCTGTTAGAAAAACTTTCCATGGAGGACAGCCAGTGCAAAGGCCCTGGGTCTGGAGCACTCTTGGCAGCTGTGGTAGGTGGGTAGTGGGGGTGGGAGTGAGGCTGGGGTTTCCCTTCTTCCTCCCAGAGCCATGCTACCAGAGGGGCTGAACCCTTTTCTCTCCAGAGAAGGAATGGCCTCAGCTTTCTTGGCTTATTTATTCATCCAGTAGTCATCTTCTCCAGTATTCTTGCCTGGAGAATCCCAGGGATGGGGGAGCCTGGTGGCCTGCCGTCTATGGGGTCGCACAGAGTCAGACACGACTGAAGCAACTTAGCAGCAGCAGCAGCAGTCATCTTCAGAAGCACGTTGAATCTGCAGGAGACACATGACCTCCCCTGCTCCATGGCAATACAGAGATGAGCAGGACCTTGTCCCAGGCTTGCCCCCAGTCCAGGCGGTGAAGCCACATGCTAGGAGAAGCTGCAGTGGTAGCTGAGTGCAAGGAAAACCTTGCTATAGGTGTGACCACGATACCAGGACAGGTTAAGGGATGCTGACTCACTGTAGAGCAGTCTTCAGAATGGGTGGGAGGGACAAGGGACTCACAAAAGGCTCCACAGCCAAGAATTACTGGAGATCCACTGGAGAAGGAAATGGCAACCCACTCCAGTATTCTTGCCTGGAACATCCCATGGACAGAGGAGCCTGGCGGGCTACAGTTCATGGGGTCACAAAACAGTAGGACATGACTTGGGGGCTAAATAACAACGAATTACTGAAGAAATCTTCTTTAATGATAGCTTTCACCAGCTCCAACTGCATGCATAGATACGTATCCAACTCAACCAACCACATAGATATATATCACCTCTGAGTTGTAACTGCCTTGGTTTCTAGGGTTTTGAATGATCTGGATTTGTAATGCAGCATTCTTTTAAAAATCTTTGTATTATAAAGTCTGTCTTCTTTATAAGATGAGTATAAATTGGAGGGCCATTCCCACATGAACTGGTCATCTCAATTCATGTTATCCTTTCCTGCCTCAGTTGTTGACTCGGTTTATTCTGTAAGTGTTCCAGTCTGGAAGACAAATTCTCTGGTATCGCTTCTGGTTGTTGGTGACAGTTTCATGATGAGAAAGAGGAAAGATCAGGAGTAAGTGTTAGGGAAATGCTTGGCATCCCAGGCTTGTTTATTTTTCTGATGTGCAGATGACTAGCATAAGAGACTGGGGAAATTGGCTGGAATCAAAGCCTTCAGTTCTCATGGATGTTTTCTGAGGTTGAGCAGAGGGGAGAGCCAAGAGTGAGCTGGTATCTTTTTGTTCCAGCTGATGGAAGCTGATTCACAAACAAAAGTTTGCTGAAATCACATCCAGCAGATACATCAAACCATATTAAGCATGAAGGGAGAGGGGATGGCAGAAGAAGGAGCTGAGTGTTCGGGAGAGGGTGTAAGAAGACAGCAGCCCGTGAGCTTGCTGACATGACATCCCACTGGCACTTAGAACACCCAGTAACCAGAGATCTCAGTCATCATGGAAACACCATTGTCAAGGATACCACTGGTCTCTTCAGAGCTCTGTGCCCAGTGGTGTTTCAGTATCTGTGAGGTCCAAGGGCTCTGGGGCAATGATCAGACCTGCTGAACAGCAAAAGGCCTCTCAGGGACTGTTGAGTGAGACTGTTAGACCTGAGAAGCCAGAAGTGGAGTGGATGGACCTGGAGGAAGGTAACCACATTGGTGCCAGACACGAGTGGCACTGGGAATAAACCTAAATTTGGTGCAAGCATCATACTATCAGCAGTGTCCTTTGCCGCCTGTAAGGCTGAAGAGGAGAAGGGGACAACAGAGGAGGAGATGGTTGAATGGCATCACCCACTCAATGGACATGAATTTGAGCAAACTTGGAGATAGTGAAGGACAGGGAAGCCTGGCGTGCGCAGTCCATGGGGTTGCAAAGAGTCAGACACGACTGAGTGACTGAACAACAACAATAAGGCTGAAGCTGCTGAGAGGGAGCCCCTGTACCATCACACGGGATCCTGGCTGGCAGTCCAAAAGTGCCTGGCCTGCTCCAGCTTTCACTGTGATCCACATAAGGAGCTGGCAGTGCAGGAGTTTGTGGTCCTCACTGCTGGAGCTGTGACTTCAGGAAAGCCTTCCTCTGGCAGTAGCAGTCTACCTCCACCAGAAGGATGTCATCAGGAGACATATGGCAAATATGCGATGTGGAGGGGCATTTTGCTCCTAACATGCTAGAGAAGACTATTCAGGAAATCAGTCCTGAATATTCATTGGAAGGACTTATGCTGAAGCTGAAAAAGAACTGACTCATAGAAAAGACCCTGATGGTGGGAAATATTGAAGGTGGGAGGAGAAGAAGATGACAGAGGATGAGATGGTTAGATGGCATCACTGACTCGATGGACATGTGTTTGAGTAAGCTCCAGGAGTTGGTGACAGACAGGGAAGCCTGGAGTGCTGCAGTCCATGGGATTGCAAAAAGTCAGACATGACTGAGCGACTGAACTGAACTGATCCTAGAGAACAAGTTAGGAAAGCATAGCTCACAGGTCAAATCTGGGCAGCTACCTGTTACCATATGCTTCTCAAGTCAAGATGATTTGACTTTTTCTAAAAACAAGTACTTATTTATTTATATATTTGGCTGTCCTGGGCCCCAGCTGCTGCATGTGGGATCCTCGATCTTCATTGCAGCGTGTGGGATCCCCAGCCGTGAGATTTTTAGCTGTGTCCTGGAGGATCTTTAGTTGCATGAGGGATCCCAACCAGGGATCAAATCCAGGCCCCCACCCCTACACCGAGAGTGCAGAGTCCCAGCCCCTGGACCACCAGGGAAGTTCCTGCATTTTTAAAAGGTTGCAAAAAGTCAAAATAAGGATAACATCAATATCAAGTTCTTTACGACGTGTCACACACTGTTCTACATCTCTGCATTTATTAGCTCGTTTAATCTCTACAGTCACTCCATGAACAAACATAAGCCTGGAGCAGTAGTCAAAGACCACACAGCTAATGATTAGTTCAGTTAGAATGGAGACCCTGGGAGTATTATCTCAGAGCTTGTACCCTTAACTTGCTTCCCCTTATGACAAGTTCTCCAGCACTGTTAGGGTGGATAGAGTGTAAGTCTAGGAGAGAGATTCAGGTAACACAGTCCGGCAAGTTCACCAGAAAGAAGCAAGGGGACAGAGTTTCTGTTGGGAGGGATGAAAATATCCTAGAGATGGTGATGGCTGCATGACCTTGTGAACAGACTGGATGCCCCTGAATTGTACACTGAAAAAGGACAGAATGGACATTTTGTGTTATTCATATTTTTCCACAAAAAGCCTTTGACTGTGTGGATCACAACCAACTGTGGAAAATTCTTACAAAGATGAGAATACCAGACCACCTTACCTATCTCCAGAGAAACCTGTATGCCGGCCAAGAAGCAACAGTTAGTAGTAGACATGGAACAACAGACTGGTTCAAATCTGGGAAAGGAGTACATCGAGGCTGTATGTTGGCAGCCTGCTTATTTAACTTCTCTGCAGTGTGCATCATGTGACATGCCCCGACTGGATGAATCACAAGCTGGAATCAAGATTGCTGGGAGAAATATCAACAACCTTAGATATGCAGACGGTACCACTCTAATGGTAGAAAAAGAGCCTCTTGGTGAGGATGAAAGAGGAGAGTGAAAAAGTTGGCTTAAAACTCAACATTCAAAAAACTAAGATCATGGCATCTGGTCCCATCACTTCATGGCAAATAGATGGGGGAAAAGTGGAAACAGTGACAGATTTTATTTTCTTGGGTTCTGAAATCACTGTGGATGGTGACTGCAGCCACGAAATTAAAAGATGCTTGCTCCCTGGAAGGAAAGCTGTAACAAACCTAGGCAGCATATTAAAAAGCAGAGACATCGCTTTGCTCACAAAGGTCCGTAGAGTCAAAGCTGTGGCTTTTCCATTAGTCATGTACAGATATGAGAGCTGAACTATAAAGAAGGCTGAGTGCCAAAGAACTGATGTTTTGGAATTGTGATGCTGGAAAAGACTCTTGAGAATCCCTTGGACAGCAAGGAGATCAAACCAGTCAATCCTAAAGGAAATCAACCCTGAATATTCACTGGAAGGACTGATGCTGAAGCTTAAGCCCCAATACTTTGTCTACCTGATGCAAAGAGCTGACTAATTGGAAAAAGACCCAGATGCTGGGAAAGATCGAAGGCAGGAGGAGAAGGGGGCGACAGAGGATGAGATGGTTGGACCTGACTGACCCTAGGTCATCTTTTCCTTGCTTTTTTCCTCACCATGTGTCCAGGGCACCACATACTTATGTGTCCTTGGATGGCATCACCAACTTAATGGACATGAGCTTGAGCAGACTCCAGAAGATAGTGAAAGACAGGGAAGCCTGGTGTGCTGCTGTTCATAAGGCTGCAGAGAGACAGACATGACTCAGAGACTGAACAGCAACAACCACAAAAAAGAAAAAGCCAGTTTAAAAACCACGCTTGCAGCCTGTTGGGAGCTCTCACTCTTCATGTGACTGACGCTAAATCATTCTTTCCCTTCCTCTCTCCTCACCACATGTCCTTGGAGGAGCAGCAGGCAGGAACCCCAGTGGTTTCTGTGCACAAGTTGAACACACACACTCAGTATCCTCCCGAAACTGTGAAGGAAGAAGCAGTCACCTGCAAATTGATGGCCTGTGCTTCAGTTTAATCTTCTATTCTCAGGACTAATCAGCTGTTTAAGTTGGGTCCAGACTCTTAATTAAAGCTGTCAGCTCTTGAAAGTTCATTTACCAAGCCTGACTCTCCAGTGAGAAACCAAGAATGTGGGAGATTCTAACACAGCTGTGAGACTCCAATACACTAGAACGTGACCTTACCTACAAACAGCTGGGCTTGGATGAAGAGGCAAACAGAAACGCAGTTTTCACCTTTGCTCATTGCTTTTACTGAAAACAAATCCAACTGTGCATGTTATTCTCTTGTAACATGCTATTTTTATTTATTACCTTAGCTACTGCTTAGAAAGATTTTTATGTTTGTGATGGAAAGGAGACTAACTTCTCAAAATGTAGCGCTTTGGAGTAATCAACCTCCATCCTAACTATGGCTGAGAATATTGGGCAGGTCACCTGGATATTGGTTGTTACTAACATTGCACCTTGTTTTATAGAGTTCTTTATAGTGTGCAAAGTGCTTTCCCATATATTTTTTTCACTTGGATGATCTAAGCATCTTTGTTTCTATGATTTCAGAAGTTGGTTAATTATCTTTAGCAGATTTTTCTCACCAGATCATCTTCTGTCACTCAGCCAAGCTGGTCTCAGCATTCCCCTGTCACAAGGGATGCAGACTTATTTTAATAACAATGGAGGCCAAACCTAATTAGAAAAAAAAAAAAAACCCTTGCCAATTCATGCAGTTCATTTTGAGCCAAACATCTGCAGCCTGAGTTTCTTTGAATAACAGTATGCCCCATTCTCTGGGTATCTGAGAGGTGAAGCAGTGTCTTGCACAGGTATAAATAATATGTGGGAACACACTATGCAAGCTACTGGAAAGACTTAGGAAGAAAAGTCCCACTGAGTAAGGTACTGTGCAAGGCTAAGAAGGTGAACAAGATAAGGTCTCCCTGTTTTAAGTTTTATTATTTAATAATAATAGATAATAATATCTATTAATATGTTATATATTGATATAATAATACCTATTTTAGATAATAGTTTATTGTTATTTGAAATAATAATAATAGGCCAACAGATCAGGAAATGGCTGCCATTGAAAATGGTGTTTTTTGTACTCCCAGATCCCAAGAGAGGTGGCACGCCACGTCCTGCAGGGCTGAGGGAGTAGTCCCAGGTCCCTTAAGAGGCAGCGGGAGGGGGAACTGTGGACAAGAGCCTTTACTGTGGCTTGCAGAGGAAGCAAGGGTGAGGCTGGGTGAGCAGCTTAAGACTGGCTGTTTTGGAAAACTTCAGCAGACTGTGGGCCATAGGAGCTGACCCTGTGTGTCTGGGGTAACTGTAATCCCTGGGTTTATTAAACAGTAGATGCATAGACGTCCAGTACCTAGCTCTAGGTTGATTATGGCAGGTGGGTGGTGACCCAGGGTGTAAGATCCCAATAAGGGAGGTGGTGGGGCAGGGGAGGGGTTGGGCTCCAGATTGGTTGGTTTGCATTGGAAAGGTGCCCTCCCAGGCCGGTGGTTTACTATCTCTAGGAATCTGCTAACCCTGAGAGAAGCTGCCCCTCCAAAGTCAGCAAGCCCCCAGATGTCAAAGCATCAGATAAAAGAAAAGGCATGGTTAGTGCACGCCACCCAGCGGCTTCCACGCTAGTGTGGCGAGCAGCCAAGGAAGCGGAAGCCCAAACCAAATCTCGAGACCTTGGTTCCTTCAACTATAAGAGGAGGAGTTTGGACTAGGTAAATGACATTTCTTTCATGTCCCCTATCTGTGATCCCATGCAATAACTAAATATGAAAAAAGTGACAAATGCTGTAGCAGAACGCTTTGGGAGGAGAAGGGAAAGGTGGCTGAGAATTGAAAATTGGGTTTTGAGCGGAAGCATAGGTGTTGGGCTTGGAGTTTGGCATGGGGTTGGGCTTGGGAAGGTGATGGAATGGTTGGCTGGTGAGGGAAAGCAGGGGTGGGGAGGCACCAGGTGGAAGACAAGAATCTGAGCAGAGGTTCTCAAGCAGAGGTAATTCTGCCTCCCTGCCCCAGGGGACACCTGGAGGCATTTTTGGTTGTCACAGTTTGCGGGGTGTGGGGAGGGCTGCTCCTGCCTTAAAGCAGGTAGAGGCCAGGGCTGCAGCTAAACATACTACAGCGCGCAGTTAGCTGCCCCGACACCCGACACCAACCTGAAACATCAGCAGTGCTGAGGTCGAGAAAGCCAGGGTTAGAGGGAGTTTTAGTATGAAGCCCCGGGGAAGGGACAGGCTCCCCACTCCAGTATTCTGGCCTGGAAAATCCCAGGGGCTGTACAGTCTGTGGGGTCGCAAAGAGTCGGACACGACTGAGCGACTTTCACTTACTTTCTTAGTATGAAAAAGTGCCTCGTTTGTGGCACCCCGGTCAGCAGGCCCGAGTGCTCCTCAGAACCCGGCCTGGAGGCAAGAGAAGCGAAAGGTGGTAGAAGGCAGTTGTACTCAGCATCGCATCCTCTCCAAACCCCTGGTTACAGTAAACCAGAGAGATACCCTAATGCAGGGTTCCCCTCACCTGGAGCCCTCTCATACTCCAAGAAGGACACTGGAGAGAGTTTGTTGAGCTTTGCTGTTTGTATAAGCAGAATTTTAAATTTTTACGAAGTCAAACCTGTCTGCATTCCCTCTTAGGGTTTCTTCTTACCCTTCTGAATTTTAGAAGTCCTTCAGATTCGCTCCTCATACCTCATCAAGATTTGATAAATATTCTCTTCCATCTTCATACCAATTTCATATGAGCTGCCTTCTTTAAATATTTAACTGTTTAATTCAGTCTTTTCCAGAGGTGCTACAAGAGTTCTTGGTGATAATGTCAGATGATTTTAGGAATTCCATTGATAAATATTTTGGGGGGTAATGGTTTTGTGTTCTTTTCAAATGAATATATATTCATGATATGAAACCCATATTTTCACCGATGGTGTTGCCTAGGTTAAGAAGTTTTAAAAAGATGAGTCAATTTGAAAACTTAAGTATATAGTAGAATGGGTGATAAACAAAATATGGCAAACTGCTGATAGGAATAGGAGCATTATTACGGTCTGAGAAACACTAGTTAAATCCACTTGAAATTTATAAAAATCAGCAAACACTTAACCTGATTTCCCTCCAACTCACCTCCAGATTATTAATCAACTACTTCAAACCATTTATCGAATTTCTCATTGAGAATAATTTTTAAAAGATAATACATCAGTTCTAGACAATCTTTTTGTTCCATTAACCTTTCATTAATCTTGAGCTATGACCACACTTTTAATTACTATTCTTGACTTAATATCTGGCCCAGCAACCCTTTCCTCCCAACAAGGAGTGCTGATTTTGAAAACAGGGGTCAGGGTCAGGGCATGGTGAAAGGTCAGTGACTTGTGGACAGCAGCATGCCCAAGAGAGCCCCTGGGCTCTGACCTAAGTATAATAGATTATGGTTACAAGCCGGAGCTGGCCAGGTAGTCCTAGACCCTTGAATTAGAAGTGCGAGTGCTCTGCCATCCCAAGGGGAAATGAAGAGAGACAAGAAAGAGATATTATGCATTGATTGCAATGTGAGGAACCAATGATACTCTATGCAATTAAAAACTAGACTGTGTGTGATGAAATCTGAGACCTGAAGAGATGCCTGGAAGGAGGCACAGGGTGAGTCATAGCACCCTTCCTGCTGCCGCTCATCCAGCTATGAGGCAGAATGATTCTTATTGCAAACAGTGTCGAAAAGACATTTCAGTCTATCAGGAGAACATAAACACACACGCACTCACATGCACACACACACACACACACACAATGTTATATCTACAAGTATGTGAATCCTAAAGAAATTTAGGATTTCTGGCTTCAAACTTAAAACCAGTAAGGAAGTAGGCATTGGCTTCCCCCAGAGTTCCTATTAAATCACAGGGTTCTTTAAATACACAATGATTTTGCAGTGATTTTAATTGTTTCTTTGAAATATACCAGCACCTTGGCTGAAGGTCTAGATGGAATTTTTTTTAAATGAGAAAAGTATGAAAAACATCTCCTTAAACCACATATCCTACAAATCAGTGGGGTTAAATTATTTAATTTAACCATTAGTCTTGATCTTGGGTGGCCTTGCCCTGCAACGGCTTGGGTTCCCAGCCAGAGATTGAGGCCAAGTCGTGGTGGTGAAGGAAGTGGCAACCCAGTCCAGTAATCTTGCCTGGAGAATTCCATGGACAGAGGAGCCTGGCAGGCTACAGTCCATGGGGTTGCAAAGAGTCAGGCATGACTGAGCAACTTTCACTCACTCATTCATGATGGTGAAAGCACCAGATCCTAGCCACTAGACCAGTGGTCAGTGACCAGGGCCCTGGCCTTCAGCTTTGCAGAAAAGAATTCCCACAAAGACGAAAATAGTGAAGTAAGTCAAATATTATATGAAGAAGACAAAGAATTACAGTACATGTGGGCAGACACATAGGTGGACTCAGGAGGAGAAATGGAGTCACTGAGTCACACCCTCGTGGCAATTTGAATTACTTCTATGGGTCATTTCTTCTGGGTTTCCTTTGGCCAGCCATTATGATTTGCCTGATTCACAGTCTCTATTTGACATACCTCAGGATCCTCCCGTGTGTGTGCATGCATCTCTTAGCCAAGATGGATTCTACCAAAAAGGCGTCTGGGTAGAACCTCCCTTAACATGACTCCCCTTTGGCCTCCAAGGAGCCTTTTCTGTGCATGTGTGGTTGGGGAGGTCTCCTGACTTCGGGAATGAAGCGTGTGGTCTGAGCCTCCTCTCTTAATTGTCCTACTACTCTCATCCTGGAGTTTCAGTCAATAGGGAATGAATCTCCAATAGCTTTGCCCTGGGTTGGGGAGGTCCATCTGCCTCCTGCCTCAGTCTCACATACAACTTTTAAAAAACACACACAGAGCACAAAGTGGGCTGAATACCAAGGCAGATAGATTTATCTCTCCCCTGACCCAGTGCAACTGGCAAAGTAGGGTGAAACTTCATGGCCGTATAGCCCCCACCCAGAACAGAATGTAATAGAACTGAAGAGACGGTGGGACTGGAAAGGCCTTAGAGTGCTTTGATGCCCACGGCTTATCCTCCAGAGGAAGAAGCAAAGGACACTAATACTCACCCATCTCCTGCTCCCCTACAAAGTGACACTGCTATTATTTTTCCTGCCACCAAAAAGCAAATCATTTTCACACTTGGTTGGAGGCACTGGTGGAGTCAGTCTCGCTGCCTCTGTTGAACTTCTAAGATCTTAAGTTTGGAGACAATGTGGTTGACAACAGCTCACCACAAGCTGTTGTTGCTGTTGTTCAGTCGCTCAGTCGTGTCCGACTCTTTGTGACCCCATGGACTGCAGCACACCAGGCTTCCCTGTCCATCACCAACTCCCGGAGCTTGCTCAGACTCACGTCCATTGAGTCAGTGATGCCATCCAACCATCTCACCCTCTGTTGTCCTCTTCTCCCGCCTTCAATCTTTCCCAGCATCGGGTTCTTTTCCAATGAGTCGGCTCTTTGCATCAGGTGGCCAAAGTGTTGGAGCTTCAGCTTCAGCATCCGTCCTTCCAGTGAATATTCAGGGCATAATTCCTTTAGGATGGACTTGTTTGATCTCCTTGCTGTCAAAGGGACTCTCAAGAGTCTTCTCCAACACCACAGCTCAAAAGCATCATTTCTTTGGCACTCAGCCTTCTTCATGATTCAGTTCTCACATCTGTACATGACTGCTGGAAAAACCATAGCCTTGACTATACGAACCTTTGTAGGCAAAGTGATGTCTCTTGCTTTTTAATACACTGTACAGGTTTTGTCATATCTTTTCCTCCAAGGAGCAAGAGTCTTTTAATTTCTTGGCTGAAGTCACTGTCCACAGTGATTTTAGAGCCCAAGAAAACAATCTGCCACTATTTACACTTTTCCCCCATCTGTTTGCCATGAAGTGATGGGACTGGATGCCACGATCTTTGTTTTTAGGCCAACCTTTTCACTCTCCTCTTTCACTTTTATCAAGGTAAGTGAAAGCAAAATACGAAGGGCAGATGCTGAGTCAGGCTAGAGTTAAGGCCGAGTCATGCTACAACAGGTGCTGAGTTGTGCTAAAGCATGCTAGCCTGTGGGGTTAACCAGAGGGGATGAATCCCAGAGGAGTCTGTCTTGAAGTCAGATGAAATTCTCAAGTGGAAACCTAGGTGGGAATTGAAACAGTGCTCAAGTGGGAGGCAGGAAAGGACCTGAGGTCAGCTTCCCTCTCAAAGGATTGGATTTGTGGCTAGATCAGGATGCTGTCCATTCTGGAGACGCCAGGGCAATAATGCATCCTCTCTTTGTACTTCTCCAAGGTGGGCTGCAGGAGCTCTTGGCAACTGAAGAGGGCTTTGCAAAAAAGAGCTGGATTTATAAATAATGCATTTCCTTTGTCTTGCAGGAATTCTGGAGGCAGAGGTACAATCAGATCAGCTGTGAACAGCTTACATAGCAAATCTAATAGGTTTGTAAATTAGATTTTGTGTTCATTTGTTTTTGCTGTAAGGCAGCTATTAATCTGCTTCTCCTCTTTGCTGGATGGTGCCCTTCTTACTTAGCAAATAGATCTGTTTCGTTTCACTTTGGTGTGTGTGTGCGGGCGGGGGGAGGAGGCTGTTGATAGAAGAGCCCAGGAAATGGCCCCTGTCTAGAGGCTGCGGAGATGGAAAATTCAGATGGGTAAGAGTCTTTCTGAAAAGGAGCCCACCCACTTGGAGGCACTTGAGCCACCAATGAGCTTATTCATAACTTGAATTTTTTGCCAAATATTGGAGACTCTGAAAGGAATCAGGATTTTCACCCAATTTCATAGGGAGAGATAAAGATGGAAACTAGAACACTCAGAAACTTTGTTGAGACCTCTTAAAAATATTTAGGAAGTCATCTCAGAACTGTTAACTTTGATTATTGAAAGTGAAGTGAAAGTCACTCAGTCATTCATGTCGGACTGTTTGTGACCCCACGGACTATACAGTCCATGGAATTCTCCAGGCCAGAGTACTGGAGTGGGTAGCCTTTCCCTTCTCCAGGGGATCTTCCCAACCCAGGGATCGAACCTGGGTTTCCCACATTGCAGGCGGATTCTTTACCAGCTGAGCCACAAGGAAGCTCATGTTTACTGAAGGCACATGCTAAATCTAAAAGACTGTTTCCCCAAATGACAGTCTTTGGCCAGAGGACAGCTTGATGCTGGAGAGTGAGAAAATGCTTTACAAGCCAACAGACCCAGGCTTGCCACTGGCTATGGTTGGACCATGCCTAGTCCCGATTCAGAGAGTATCTTCCTCTTCCACACCCTCTTTCTGTAAATGGGGAAACTGAGGCTCAGAGTGATAAAGTAATTTGCCTGTAGTCTCACAGCTTGTGAAATCTTTCCACTACACCCTCTGCCTCTGTTCATGAAAACAGCAAAAATTGCAAAGGGTCAGGTCTTCTGTTTCTTTTGATAGCTCCCTTTAGGCCTGTCAGCTGGAGGAACACTCAAACCCCTTGAATTTTCTGTTCTCTGCCAAAGTTGCATATTTTTGAATCTCTGACAAGTAGTATCAGCCAGAGGAGTCAGAAGTTTGGGGAATGGAGATATGTGGGGAGAAAGCGAGTTCCCCAAGTAAATTTCTTCTCTACCTACAGAAAGCAAAATAGAGCCCTGGGTTTAGACCTGTTAAAAGGATTTCATCTCTTTGAGCATGGCTGTTCCAAGGTAAATGCAGAGGACATAGATGTTTGGTTTGAATCCTTTCAAGCTCCAGAATTTGGCATCACAAATCCACTTGTCATTCTAACTGAGAGAATGTGCTGTCAGCACACACAAAAGGAACTTGCGATGTGACCCACATGCATCTCTGTGGTTCCTGCACTGCCTTTAGAGATGTAATTGTAACCTAGTTTCTTAGAAACCCACTAGCATAGATTTCCAGCAGCTGAATTCAAGCAGGTCCTGTAATGCCTGAGTCAGGTGGGAAGATCCATCACGCACCCATAATTATGTATGAATGGCCTCAGGCATTCAGAGCCAGCCAGCAGCTTCATCCATCCAGGCTCCCCTAGGGTCAAATTCAAATCCAGCAAGCACTTATTTATTGAGCATCTGCTATGTTAGACCATTGGGGAATGCAGAAACAAGTGAGGGAGGTCCCCTGCTGCCAGTCTAGCGGGGAAGAGAAACAGAGCACGAATAACTCTGGAACAAGGCGGGTATTTGAAGAGGCATCTTACAAACGAGAGATAATGAGATAAGGCTACATCCCATTGCCCCAGTATGAGTTTTTGTTTTCCTCTTTATTAAGTTTGCAAACCATCTTATGATACGAAGTTGTTAATGCAAGTGCTCTGCAGAGTTTTGCAAAAGTGGCTTGAAGAAGGATTACTATTCCGACAGTGACTGCTAAGTTTCACTCAGAGGAAACATTGTGGGTGGGAGAGGGGAGAAAGACAGTTTATCACCCCTTTCCTGTCTCCCAGAATATATGTAGGTTATACCTGAGGGAGAGAGTTGGTGCATTCTAGAAGATAAATAGACTTCCTTCCCTTCCCAGGTAATAACTGCAATTTTGCTCCTCCGAAGTTTACATTCAAGCTCGTGCAAAAACAAAACTATTAGGCTTGTCATTGGCTTGCTAACAGATCATGTCTCCCCTCTTCCTCTTTTTTCCCCCCACTTCCAGAGCTGAAGTTGTGATAAATGGCTCCTCGTCGCCAGCTGTTGTTGACAGAAGTAATGAAACCATTAAGCACAACATCCAGCCAGCCTCGGCCAAATGGAGACACAACCAGACACTCTCTCTGAGGATCAGGTAGTGGTAATTACCTCTAGGACAAGAGACAGACTTGGCCTTCTTCGGCACAAGCCAGCAAATTGCTGCTCTCCATCACCTAAGGAAGTCAGGATAGAAATAAAATGTTTACCTCCAGCTGAGGCAGGTTTCATCTCTAAGCGATCAATTGGAAATAAAAACCCAAGACAAGCCTGACAGCCCAACATGTGTGTGCGGTGACTGGAGTGGGGGGGGGCAGGAGCAGCCAGCTGAGGTCCTGGGTTTGGAAGGAGCGAGGCTCTGGGTCAGCAGCAGAGAGAGCCTGGCAGGGGTAGGGGGGCAGGCATAGAGATCACAGATGGCTTCTTTCCAGAGGAGCCTGAAGCAGCAGTCCTTGGTGCTTCCATCCATCCCCAGCTTTCAGCGGTGAGGGTCTTCCTGTTTGCCTCTGGAGAGTTGTCCCTTCCCTTGGTCCTTGGGTCAGCAAGCCCCTCCCTAATGACATGAAAATAAAAAGTCACATCCCAGCAGCAGGTGACCCAGGAGCTGACGGGACGCCTAACCACAAAGGGAGGGTCTGTTTAACCAAAGAGCAGGTCTTGTCTTGATCTTAAAAAAAAAAATAATTGATTAATTGATTTATTTTTGGCTGTGCTGGGTATTTCCTCGCTGCGCAGACTTTCCTCTGGTTGCAGTGCATGGGCTTCTCATTGCGGTCGATTCTCTTTCTCTTGTCTCGGAGCACGACCTCTAGGGCACGTGGGCTCAGTAGTTGCCACGTGTGGGCTCAGTAGTCCCCACGTGTGGGCTCAGTAGTCGTCCTGTGGGCTCAGTAGTCGCCGTGTGGGCTCAGTAGTCCCCGTGTG